>NC_067476.1:32926631-33082388 GCF_947179515.1 Apodemus sylvaticus | reverse complement strand
AAAGTATAATTATGTTTGTATTATAGTGATACTGATAAATATCACTATTCTGGCTTCACCTTTATAGAGGCCCTCAGACAAACATTTTATTTAAGAGGTGGGGTAGAGTTGGTAATAATAGTAGTAACAGCTGTCATAATACACATAAATTTAACTGAATTAATTTTCACATCTTCACCCTCCTTTCCAATTTCATTTGTAGAAAACTAGAGATCTCTGAAGCTTTTTGCAAAACTTTAAGGCAGAAATCTCTCTAGCACTAGACCATTGGTTACTAAGTTTCTGATAGTCTTTGAAACACAGAAAATACAGTGCAAAGAAATTCCTCTACAAAAACACATCTACTCTAGTCTGGATCTCTACACTGGGCATCATATATGCAAGTTAACGAAAACACAAGGTTCAAATTCTGAAAAAAAAAAAAAGTCTAATTTGAGAACTGTTGTTGAATCTGACTATACACATGATGAAAACTTTTCAAACTTTGCATTTTGACTTTGTAAACTGTTACACCTAAAAAGTCATGAAAATTTCTCACTTGATAAGTGATTTTCAATATTTTAAAAAAAAATAGGGAACTTAAAATATTCTCCAATTACCTAAAGGTGAGGCTGACACTTGAAAAAAAGTCCTTGTGTTGTTTTGCCTTATATAATGAAATCTAGAGCTTGAACATATCCTAGTTTACTGCTTCTTTTAACTTTAGTGTCTTTAACAGAACTGACATAACGTGCATATGTGTGCATGTGCATGTACACACACACACACACACACACACCTCCAACAAAGTAAAGCTAGAAATACTTACTTGAACCTAGCAGGTGAAAGAGGAGTAGGTGGAAACATTCCTGGTTCAAAAGAATCAAAGTAAGTCACTGTCCACGAGAAGCTGCAACAGGATAACCCAGCAGTCAGAGAGATTATCAGCAGAGACCAGAATCCTTTATGGGAAGAAAGGGAAAATTTATTAAAATAATTTAAACCAGGACTGTCATGTCCAGTTGCTGATATAAATTTCCTAAGAGATCTGAGCTTAGTACATGCTAGCCCATTTAATGTACAAATTACTAGAACACAGTTATAGGTTATATCATTAAATATTTTAACAAAATTATTATATTGTGAACAAAGATAAATTCTACCTAAATATATAAGAAATTTGGTTCTATGACATTCAACTACAAAAAAATAGTTAAAACAATTTACTCTTAGCATAAGCATGGCTTCTACAGTTTTTATTTAACTTCATGAGCAATACTTGGCATTTGCTATTGCTTTGTACCCAGTGCTTTCTTCCATTCCCATACAAGCACTTTTGATATATTAACTAATTGTATAATATTTCTTCTTTATAATTTTCCTATAAAAATATCCTTGCTTGGCATATAAACTAAAGTTGATTTCCAACTTACCAAAGCCTTGGGAACTTAAATTGATCAATTTATAACATTTTTCTCATAGGAATCAAATCAAAATCGTGATATTACAGTGAATTCAAGTTGAAGTAGAAGAACAATACAGTGACAGGATGCAGGAAAAAACTGATCTGAAGGTTTTTAGACACTACTCAACTCATTATATTAAAGGGATAATAAACTGCTGTTCCCTTTAGTAGGAGTATTTTTATTTTTTAAAACTTACTTTCTGTAATTGATTGTGTGTGAAAGTTCTACCGACATATATTTATGCATACCATATGTGTGCTGGGTGCCTGCACAGGTCAGAAGAGGGTCTCAGATCATCTGGAACTGGGACAAACTGCCACCGTGTTTTGGAAAGCAAACCTTCCTCCTTTGTGAGGAGCACAGCATGTGCTAACTCCTGAGCCACTTCCCCAGTCCCTGGTTTTATTTTAATTTTAACTTCAAGTTTTTAAAAAGTCTTTCATAAATTCAATTTATTACATCTACTCAATAAGATATACAAAAGAACTACTTTGTATTTGGTACAGTGCTAACTAATGGAGACAAAACAGAAAACACATTGTCTTCACAGAAATTTTGGTAAGAAAGTAAGAATGCAAACAGATTAGCAGCTACAGATTGTGATAACTCTTTTAAAATAAATTTTATATCTCCTAAGGTCTCTAAGAAGATACCAACAGAATTCAGATCAAGGCTATAGTTCTTGAAAAAATTCTAAGGTTTATATGTTAAAAATAATACTCTATAGCAGATTGCTACCATACTGAATGCTGCAGGACCTTGTACTTAACAATTAGTGTGAACACATGGACCCAGAGGAACAAAATATAGCATTTAGAAGAAAAGCCAAGTTAAGTTAGCTTGTAACAGAGCAAGAACTTCATAAAAACCAATTTATAATGTTAATGTAGGCTAGCTCTACATTATAATGTTAATATAGCCCAATGTAAGATCCTTGCCTAGCAGATCTAAATTATAAAACATCAACGAACAAGGTACAAAATGGCATGGTGATACAGACTGGAAACTTCAGGACTTTGGATTTGAGAAAGCAAGTTCATGAACCTGACGTCAGTCTTCACTTGATCTACAGAGGAAAACTTGCCTACAAATGTAATCTAATACAGAGATACATATGCACATGTGCTATGTATGGATTTTTTACTTAGGATACTGATACAAAAAAATCTCAATGATTGAGAATTTACCGCTGGTCCTTTGTAGGGAGAAGAAATGGTAAACATAAAAAGTCTATTAAGAAGAATTTAAAATGTTTACCCATGTGAGTTGGGAAAGGGGGCTGAACAGGGTCTTACCATGAAGACTATCCCGGAACTCATTATGGCTCTGAACTCAGACATTGACTGTCTGTTTCCCTATGCTAGGAATAAAGGCATATACTACCACACCTGGCCTATGTGATTATTTAATAATCTATTCAAAACTTAGAGAAGAAACATAGCTGGGAATATGGTTTATTTGGAAGATATCCTGTACAGCATGTACAGGTACTGGGTACTTCCACGATGATGGGTGCCAGCAATCCCAGCTAGCCTGAGGGAGGTTGAAGTCAAAGGATCACTCAGGCTCATTCTTCCATACACCGGGAACGCAGGGCCAGCTGGCTATATGAAACTCTACCTCAAAAATGTGAACGTAAAAGCAGGTTCTGAAACAATTTCTCTAGTAAGACAGTCCATTTTAAACAGAAGAGGGTCAAGTATAAATTGTACTTTAATGTATATATCATATTCTGACTGCTTCTTAATAAGCAAGATATACTCTTACTAAAAAGTTCACACGAGATGTTTCAGAGTTCTAGAAAGAAAGACAATTAGCAACTTCCTGCTGCCCCAAAATGCTGTACTTGCTAGGCAAGGCAGTGCATGCCTACAGTCCCAGCTACTAAGGAGGCTGAGACAGATGATTGCTTGAGTCCAGGAATTCTGAGCTGTAGTGCACTATGTTGGATCAGCTGTCCACACTAATTTGGCATCTATATGGTGACCTTCCAGAAGAGGGGGACCACCAGGTTGCTTAAGGGGTGAACCAACCCATGTCAGAACCAGAGCAGGTCAAGACAAGTAAGAAATTGCATTGCATTGTTTGTAAATCTTGTGGAGCTTAGTAGCAGGGACAACAACATTGACATGTAAAAAGCAAAGTAAATAAACAAGAAAATGCAGAAGTGTTTTTGAAAGACTGACCTACATGTTTCTCCTGATAGTTCTCCTTTTCCTGCACCCCCCCTTTTTCCGTTACCCCACAAGAAGTATGTGGCAAAGCAGCAGAAGAAATGCTTTTTCTCTGGTTTTATCTCGTAAAATTACAGAGCTAGTATATAGATTTAATCAGGGATAGAAAGGTAAACATAAAGCTTCTAGAAGAGAAAAAATAATGATCTGTTTGGGATACAGATGAAGTATTTGCATGGAACACAAGAGAACTATGTTCCTACTTGGAATAAACACATGTTGTGTTTGCACTGAACCTGTGATGTAAAGAATACCACTGGGCTTCTTGACACGGCCACCCAGAAGAAGCAACACATTAGACAGGAACATAGTTTTGCCCATCTTGGCTGATGGCCCAAGGACCATTCTGCAGATACCTTTAAGTGGGGTACATAAATAGCAGATGGCCCTGTGGTTTAAGTACTACATCTAAAAGGATATACAAAGCAGATGCGCGAGATAGTTCAACAGTAACTCACTTCAGCAAATGTTGTCAGAATGTACCTCAATTTCAAAACTCTGGCACAGTGCCCAGGCTCTAGGATCTTAGCCTAGCCTGGGATCAGCAATCATAAAGGCTGAAATTCAACCTTCATGTTACCTAGCAAGAACACAGCAGAAATTACAAAATTTTGTGAACTATAATTTAACAACATTTGCATTGGCAAATAAGTGTTATTTGTTGTTTAAGTGAGCATCTCCAAAATGAGGTAAGCATAATAAAAGTTTACTCCAAGATCAGTATAATATATATAGTCTCCAGCCAAAAATGTGGCAGAAGCCTTGTTGGGCATCAGTGGGAGGAATGGTCCTTGGTCAGGTAAAGGCTCTATACGTGGAGGCAGAGGGAAGGAGGAAGAGGAGGGGTTCTTAGGGGAGGCGGGAGATCGGGAAAGGTTTTACCATTAGCAGTGTAAATGAAGACGATATTCAATAAAAAAAAATTATATAGTCTCTAAAATAAATATGCTAATCAAGAAAAATTCAAGATTACCAACTGCGATGAAATGATAAAACTTCTAGATACCTAAAAAGAGGTAAAGAGGGAAATAACATTTAAAACTCAGTATCTGGTCACTGAAAACCAACCAGGATCTTCCATCTCACAGCTTTCAGAGCACACCTGTCAAACTTACAACAATTATTCTTGCGAGTAGCCATCTCATTTTTCTCTGGCTACTACTTGTATAAGTGAATTTTGTCAAAAAATAATAGAGCTGTTATTCAAACACACAAAAAGTATTCTTGATATTGTCCATACTGATTATTACTGTACAATCTCAGTGCTATATCATCATGGACATTTTAATTATTTCTATATTCAATCTGAAATAATCAAAAGCTGCATGACTAGGAAGTTATGTCACAAGAATAAGGCTAAGGCTGCACTGAAACTGTAGTCTAATACAAAACTCATCTATAAATAAAAGCCATAGAAGTTAACTCCAACAATTTTGTCATGATAGTTCCAAAATGAATCCTTAGGTAACATTTTAATACTATTTATGAATTGATATAACTTAGTATTTAATTAAGATAAAAAACTGAAGGCATAAATCTCCTGTGATTTATGCCATCCCCACAGCTAGTTAACTCAAAGCATGCTAGCTTCTTTCTAAAAGCTAGCAGATACTTGGAATGAAACAAAGTACTCAGGTAGAGTGATTTTTCTCTGAATAACATCCAGAAATAAGATTCTTACTTTACTGCTTTCACAGACTAGTAGTCTTTGTGGAAGGCTTTTCTTATCAGTACACACAGTTACAGTCTCTCCATATAGTTTTCAGCCTTTTCACTTTTACAAAAAAAAAAAAAATGCAAATAATATTGCAGACACGGCACATTACACAGACGTATGTTAACAGAGTTTCAGTTTATATCTATCTTCTCTTGAACTCAATTTATTAGTTGATAAAATGATAAAACTTCTTATTCATTGAAATGAAATTTACTGGACTCAATGTTTATAACTAATGAAAAGACAAAGAGTGTAGATTTTCTACTCAATCATTTTTGGGTCATTTTTCAAAATAAGTTAGTTTGAAGGTTCAGTTACTTTCCAGATAAATATTTGGAACTGTATTTCTGTAAACTTTTTTCATTAAAAAGTTGAGAGAGAGTTGGTGGCGCATGCCAGTAATCCCAGCACTTGGGAGGGAGAGGCAGGCAGATTTTTGAGTTTGAGGCCAGCCTGGTCTACAGAGTGAGTTCCAAGACAGCCAGGGCTACACAGAGAAACCCTATCTTGAAAGAAACAAAAAAAGTTGAGAGAAGTATGATGAATTCTTTTGCATATATCACTTAACTTTAAACAACCTTCTAATGACCAACTCTGTTGACTCTATGTTCTCTGCACCTGCTTTTTCAATATACCAGAGCAGACAGTGTCATTATGCATTTTTTTGAACTAACATACTGATGGACCTAAAATGATTTAAAAGTATTAACATTTTTGGCATACTAAGTATATTAACTTAAAACTTTTAAAAATGTATACTGTGGAACATATAATTTTAAGTCAATTTAAAATTGTGGTTTTTATTCCTCTTATAACTACTTTTTGACAAAGGATCTTATAGACCAAGTTGGCCTTCATACTGCTATATAGCTGAGGACAACCTTGAAGTTTTGATTCTCCTGTCTCTGCCTCCCAATACGCATTACAGACCCTGGCTAAAGTTTGTTCTTTTGAAAGTATTGTTCTTCCTGACATTCCTGTTACATTTGATACAAATATTAAACAATTTATAATCAAAACCCTGATAAACTGACATTTTTGCTACATCCTTCCAGTCTACTGCCTTATGTTTTCTCTTTTCCTTCCTTATTTTTTAAAGAGGTTACACAATCTTTCAAAGATGGTTCCACAGCAGGGAGAGCATAGTAGAGGATGTTTTGGTGAAATATTTGCGTTATAAATTCAAATAACTGTTTTTCCTAAATACTTGTGGGTTTAATTAGAAAAATTCTAAACCTAATTCTGAGTTTATAGTTTTTGAACTTAAGGAAGAATTGAGTGAGCTTTTCATAACATCTATTTTACTATGTGTCACTTCCAGAACTTTGGTTTCTCTTTGAAACTTTTAACCATATTTCTAAAATTTTGTAGGATAAAGTCACGATGGTAGAAACATCATTATTCCTCTGAAAAAGAATGTTTAAATTTTAAGTGATTTCATTTCTTAAGACTGAATTCAATATTTGTCAATTATTTCTTCCCTGAACATAGGGGAAGAAACTTGTTAGGTACACAAACTACATGAGCAGCTCAAAAACAAGAATAACTTGTTACTGAAAAATAAATCAAATCTGGTCTTTACCACATAAGGAATTTAAATACCAAATGTTAAGAAATGATATGCACATGCCAATCATGCTTAGAAGCTGTGCTTGTAAGTGTGTATGTACATATATGTATGTGTGTGTGTGGGGGGGGTCAGTTGGTTTGTTTTATTCTGAACTATGAGTCTTTCTATGTTGCACAGGCTGGCCTCAAGCCCCTAAGCTCAAGCAAACCATCATCTTCAACTTCCCAAGTAGCCAGGTCTAAAGAACATAAATCAGATCAAACTAGAAGCTTATTAAGTCACTAAAAGCTTTCCATCAAATCTCATAAGTTTTATATGATATGAACTGTGACTCATAAAATACCAGCTCTACATATTTTAGATTGTTTTCTGCTAAAGGTAATTTCATGTACTTCTCTAAGTATTTTCCTAGGTTTGCCTAAAATGCTGTATTTTGAGAAATATTAAAGACTGCAGGAATAATGCAACATTGAGTTGTCAACACTTGGAAAACCACAAATGCAAATGCCAACTTGCAAAATGAAGTAATTCAATGTTGTGTGTTTAGCACAATCAATCTGGCCTCAGAACAATCTCAAAAGAGGAATGACTAAAATGTGTTATTAGTAAGTAATTTTATTAACTTCCCTGGAAAAGTAAGTTCAAAGTAAGGGATGATTTGCAAGAATTTTAAAAGAGGAATCCAGTATCTGTGAAACCTACAATGTGATAAATACCATTCAAAGATGGTAGCAATCACTTTGCTTGATGACCTCTGTAGTATAATTATACAGTCTAATACTAGTCAACCAGATCAATTATCTCTCCCCAAATGCTCATCTTTAATCTTAGCACTTGGGAGAGAGAGGTAGGCTGATCTCTGAGTTTGAGGTCAGCCTGGTCTACAGAGAGCATTCCAGGAAGGCCAGGGGAACAGAGAAACCCTGTTCTAGAAACAAAACAAAAACAAGTCTCCCAAATGATCTTCTATTGCTTCATAACAAACCTTTCTTTAAAAAGCAACGACAAAACAAAACAAACAAACAACCCAAACTAGAAACAATAACAACAAAAAATAGGCTTCCCATGAAGAATTTTTTCATGGAAACAAAAATAACTAAGTGCCTTAGCAACTTTAGAAGTAAGATTTCCTACCAAGTATTAGAGCTTACACTGCTTATTAATCTGTTACATTTTACCTTTCAGAATTTTTTCAGATTTATTTTACTTTATTGTTTATCTGAATATACATTATGAGCCATGTGCATGCCTAGTGCCCTTGGAGGTCAGGAAAAGAGTGGAGGGTGCCCTGGAACTGAGTTAAGGATGATTATGAGCCGCTGTGCAGGTGCCAGGACCCAAAGCTGGGCCCTATGCAAGAGGAGCAAGAGCTTCTTAACCACTGAACCATTCCAGCCCTTACTTCCCAGGGGTTTTAATCACCCCTGAATACATTTTTGAAAAAAACTGAGCTCAAAAAGAAAAGTGCGTGCCTGTGTGTGTGTGTGTGTGTGTGTGTGTGTGTGTGTGTTGTGTTGGGGTGGACAGACACAACACCTAGTTCAAGTATTTAAAAGTAGTTTTCAACCCACAATCCTTTAAGTACGTGTATAAGAACTATACACAAAAGCAAATATCCTTGGACCCAAACTCAGGCTGAATCATAATTTAAAAACACTTGGCCAGGCGGTGGTGGTGCACGCCTTTAATCCCAGCACTTGGGAGGCAGAGGCAGGCAATTTCTGAGTTCAAGGCCAGCCTGGTCTACAAAGTGAGTTCTAGGACAGCCAGGGCTACACAGAGAAACCCTGTCTTGAAAAAAACCAAGAAAAAAAAAAAAAAAAAAAACCAAGAAAAAAAAATACAAGCAAGTCACCAGACTGATAATTACCCATGTCAAAATGAGAAATGATGCTAATGAGACTATATTTTTACTTTACTGAGACTTATCCCAGCCTAGATCAGTATTCAAAATATTTACAGGGGTCAAAATTTTTATGTATATAGAAAGAGAATTCTTTTCATGGTTAAGTACTTACTGCACCCTTGTTATTTTTTTCTAGAAAATAAAATCAACCTACTATCAAAATATTGAGGCAGTTTTATGATAAACTTTAAATGTATCTCACTGAAATATTAATGTAACAGATCTAATAGCAATAGTTATGCCAAGACTAATAATAAATGTCTAATAAATAATACAAAATGATAAAATCATTCTCACAGAAAAAGGGTATATGTAGTGGTTTGAAAGAAAACGGCCCTCCATAGGCTCATAGGGAGTGGCACTATTAGGAGGTGTGGCCTTGTTAAAATAGGTGTGGCTTTCACTGGGAGTCGGTTTTGAGGTCTCAGATGCTATAGCCAGGCCCAGTGCCTTACTCTGTTCCAGCTGCCTACTGACCCAGATATGAAACTGTTACCATTTCCAGGACTATATTTACCTGTGTGCTGCCATGCTTCCCACCCTGATGATAATGAACTAATAAACCTCTGAACTGTAAGCTGCCCCCAATTCAATGTTTTCCTATATAAAAGCTGTCATGGTGTCTCTTTGCACCAATAGAAACCCTAAGAGCATACACAATACTTTTCTTATAACCTAGTTGAAAATTCAACAAGTTTATTCAAAACTTAGGCTGTTTCTTCATATCTTCATTTCAAACTTGTGTATCAATTGTAGAGAGAATAAGGATATAATTCCCTAAGCATTTTCTTGTGGTAAAATAATGAATAATTTTTTTCTTGGTATTTTCATAAATTTATCATTGATTTCACCGAGACTTACTAGAATTGGCCTCTCCTCTTAACTATCCAGTTTCTAAAGGAAAAGTTTACTCAGTGGTCTACTATCAATTTACCATACTCTGTAAAGCTGGCTGTGCATTTATTCTCAAAAAGATGAGAATTCAAACTCAAGAGAAATAGAAGGACAAGTATTACCACAATTGCCTCAATTTCATCAACAAATTAATAATCTTTGCAGTGCTTCTCTCAAACATGTTTGTCTGTTTACTTATTTTGGTGGTGCTGGGGACTGCAGTATATGTGTTAAGCAAAGTATCTATCACTGAACTATACACTCAACTCTGAAACATTTGTTTTAAAGAATGTTCTTCTGTTGGAAAGGATTATCCATTCAAATGCGCTAATAAATATACTTTCTATAAGCCAAACTATGCTTACTTTAAAATGAACCCCCATGAATCTGACGAAGTGTCACCTATTAAGTGACGCTGATTTTATTTACTCTCCACTAGATTAGAGGCTCATAGAGGGTTCTGTCTTGGCAGCTAGTTCTGCTGTAAAATGGCTGTTTTCCTCATTCCTGAATTTTAATAGTAAAATATATCAAATAGATAAAGTTCTAAATTCTTCAAAATTGTCTATGAGAGAGATAGATACAATCAATAATCTTCTTCAGTAAAAAGACAAACTACATAATGTATGACATTTTGGACAACAGAAACTTCGCTGACTAACCTAGATATTAATGGCAAATATTTTAAAATTTTTATCTCAAGACATATCTACATGTTTATATTTACATAACATAAATATTTACAAAAAACATGTAGACATTAAATTCTTCTGAAGTCTGTTTTGGGTACTATTTATATTGGCTAAATTTGTGAGCAAGTTTCTAGTTCTAAATTCCTGGAGCTTCTTCCAAAACATAACTAGAAACTATTTTAAGCAATTAGTGGACCAATGTCATGGAGACTTAAATTGAATACTATACACATACATTAGTGGCCCATTATAAAATTATGAAAATTATCTAAATGTATATCTAAAAACGAAATCTAGTAATATTTACCACAAATATATAAATGAAAAACACTATCGAATCAGCTACACATGGCAAATATAAAATATTTATCCCAAAGCCTCTATAACTTAAACTTAATTTGGGAAAACAAAAATAAGCGATTGGATGAATAAAATGTTCAGTTCATACCTAACAGCCCAGTGTGTATATCGTCTTCAGTTTTCAAGTTTTCCGTGTGCAATTCTGTAAATACAAAGAAAGTTTTGGTAGAAGAGCAGTTAGTGCCCCTTGATGACATGAATACTACAAACTTAACAAGGTTTGCTTGTTACCTTCAAGCAAACACCTCTTCAAGAGTCAACTGCAACAAACATGAGAATAGTGTGTATCTCCTGGGTGTGTTGAAGACAATTTGTACAAAAGAAACTTAAGGGCATAACAGAATTTGACTTCAGTTCCTTACTCCATTTTCCAAAATACCAATGTCCTCTGCAATGAACTTCTGACGTATAACTTTATGTTACAAAAGAGAAATAAACTAAGTGCACACAAATCTATCAGAGTTGAAGTGAAGAAAAAAAATCTGTTCAAGGGTCACCTGCAGCCTATTAGGGGATGGGAGAAAATAAAGCAAAACTGGAGAGATTTAATTTTAATAAGGTAACACAAGAATGATAGTGTTGAATCCTTTTAAAACAAGATACTATTTTCATGTTTCTATTTCTCAAGAATTGGCAAAAGTCAACACTAAATTCAAATCTCTTTCTACTATAATACTAAACCATACAACAAATCCGAATGGAGGAAGGAGAGGGTCTTTCTGAGCATTCCTATTTGGACAGTATAACAATTTCTGACACAGTAGAATAGACTGTCCTGAAATGACGCTACCGCTACCTGGTTACAAGAAAAAACAGAAAAACCATTTTGCCTATAAAAGTAGAAACTTGGGATGAGGGGGAGAAATCCTTGTCTTCTAATTTATATAGGTTCAGAGAAAAGTTCATACAGAGCATGTCTCTAAACATCAGCCTTAGAACATGCACAGCCTATCTTTGTTATATGCACTTTTTTGATCCTTTTAAAAAGGGCAAAAAAAAAAAAAAAGTAAGGGGCTCTGATTAAATAGCTGTACTTAGGTTTCAACTCGAGTGTTCAATGCCTTTACGGCATTTAAGAGATTTAGCCAAAGATTTCTTCTAAATGCTTCTCATTACGGAGCGAAGACAAAAGGGGAAGAGCAAAGGAAGCTAACAAAGGGAACGCTTTGGGGGAAAGTGTGAATGGGGGCATGTGACGTACTGGCTCCACTTTACGCAGGACAGTCTTTCAAGGCAGGGTCTTCAGTACCTTTAACGATCATGTAGGCGATGGCGAGGAGGAAAGCGAGGAGGACAGCGAACAACAGCGAACAGAGAATGGAGAGGGCTTGGATGGGCCACCGCCGAGCCTGCGGTCGCTTGGCCGCAGTCGCCGGGAAGATGCCGTTGCGCTTATCCGGCAGGACCGGCGACCCGTCCCCGACTCGTGGGAGTAGCGGGGCCCTCTTGGTCTCCGACGCCGCCCTGGCCGAGAACTCTGCTCGCAAGTCGCGGGCCACTTGGTCGCATCCCTCGTCGTCGTCGCCTTCGCCCTCACCCCAGCTGTCCCCCTGAGTGTAGTCGGGATACCCCGGCCGAGTCAACCGGCCTGGGGTAACCTGACGGCGCCTACGTGCGCCGGCGGACCTCCAACTCTCTAAGAACGACATGGCGGGAAAGACTGGGAAACCCGCGAAGGTCGAGCGTCCACCACCGCCCCGCCCCGTCCCAGCAACAGCCAATCAGTGACGGCCGTCGGCGGACCCAACCACCTCGCGTAGAGCCGTAGGGGTGCGTGAGCGCCTTACGTCGGGACTCCGCTTCCGGATGCGCCGTGTGAGCGCGCGCCCGTGGCCCGCGACTACACACACTCACTCATTCGGCCTTTCAGGTCCTGTTGGCACGCACCGCCCGAGTCCCCATAACCGCAGCTACCCGCTCGGCTCCGCGGCTTCCTAACCGCCAATCGCTTCCTCCCTCGGGCGAGTCGTCTACGCCTCTACAGCTCCCCGCCCGCCACAGTACGCGCCTCCACAGTACGCGCCTTGACCATGGGCGCGCGCCCAGCCTACGGGCGCGCGCAGCTCCAGAGTCCCCCGGGCAGGACCCCCTCCCCACTCCAGCCGCGCGCGCGCGCGCGCGCACACACTAGGCCGCTAACGCCGGGTGCCGCTTACCCCGCCCCCACCCCACCCCTGGTGGCCTCAGGTTTGTGGGGCGAACGTAACTAGGGCGGGGGGGTGGCGAAGGTGGCAGGACGCCACTGCCCCACCCCCGGCGGGGTGCGGTGGCCCGAACCCGGGAATCTGGGTCCCCGCCGTGTCCCCTTTCCTGGGTGAAGTTGGTAGAGTTTCCCCGGCAGAGCACTCGACGCAGAAACTTCCTCCGTCCCCCTCCCCCTCTCCATGCAGGCGACGCCGAGCGAGGCTGGGGGCGAATCGCCGCAGAGCTGCGTGTCGGTATCGCGCTCTGATTGGACAGTAGGGAAGCCTGTCAGTTTATTGGCCCCGCTGATCCCGCCCCGCAGCTCAGGGCAGCCTTTACCCTTTGGCCCCAGCGGGCGCCAGCCACTCAGATCGCTTCTTGTTGGTATGTGTAGCGGCAGTGGCCGCCGACGGAGCAGTCTGAGCCCGACGATGAGGCCGGGGACTGGAGCCGAGCGTGGAGGCCTCATGGTGAGTGAAATGGAGAGCCAACCTCCTTCGCGGGGTCCCGGGGACGGGGAGCGGAGATTGTCCGGCTCAAACCTGTGCTCCAGTTCTTGGGTCTCTGCTGACGGCTTCCTGAGGAGACGGCCCTCGGTAAGGGATCGGCGGGGTAGGGGAAAGCGGCACAATGAAAAACCGAGTCAGAGAAACAGGAAGCTTTCTCCAAAAGGAGAAGAGTATACAAGGAAGACAGCTCCAGATGGTGGGCTACGTCCCAGGGGACAGAAATGAAGGGCGGGAACGCACAAAGAACTGTGCGGGACCTTGGACTTGCCAGTGGTCTTGGCCTAGGTAGATAGATAGATGCCTTAGGAAGCAGGAAGGTGCTGGGCCCCGGGCGGACTGTGCATCTGCAAGCCCCAGACTTGACTTACAATAGACAGACTTAAGTCTAGGACTTAAAGAGCGGCTGCTGCAGGTTATTTTCCTCCGGTAGTGGTGGCGATTTGCAGGGGTTGTGGGTTTCGGTTGGGAGAATTGGCTGCAGATACTTAGTTTCAAGCCAGGAACAATGGCAGTATTATATTTTAAGCTCCCTAAAACGGATGAATTTTTTATGTGCATTTAGTGTCTGGGACCGAATGACAGACAGTCTTGGATATTTTAACCATATTAAAACATTTGTTTCTTAGCGAAATATTCTCAGGTACCCACACTCTGTTTTATGACCAGATCTCGTCCAAATTAATTTAATTTCAAGTAGTATAAGCTGATTATATGTATAAAGGTGACAAAGTTGTATTCACCGTCATAATTTTTAAGTTGGAATTCAATACATAGTTACCAAGTCTGACCAGTCATTTAACATTTCTTCAAGTCATTGGAGAACAGTTGTAATCTGCTAGTGGATTTAACGTTTCCATGTTCTGTAAATTTTCAGGTTCCTTGTCACTGTAGTGTCATAGTGTTAATTAAGATAAACGTTAATTGTGTTAATCCTGTAGTTTCATCCCAGTGACTTAATGTTGTGCCTTAGAGTTCACTTGATGGGTTTTAGTTGTTTTTGAAATGACATTTTAAAGACGCATTTACCACGTCCTGCTCTCCCTTTCCATTATTTTTCAGATGGGGCACCCTGGCATGCATTATGCACCAATGGGCATGCACCCTATGGGTCAGAGAGCAAACATGCCTCCTGTACCTCACGGAATGATGCCGCAGATGATGCCTCCTATGGGAGGGCCCCCAATGGGACAAGTAAGAACAGGTTTTTAACTTTGGCTTGCTTATTTTTGTTTGATTGTGTCAAGATCCTAAGCCGTAAGTCAGTGTTGTGCTTGGAGCTGTTTAAAGGTTAGTTTATATCCACATGATGTATTCAGCAAGACAAACAGTACATTAATCATGTCTGCAGCCAAACCTTGAATGTAGTAAGACCGTGTAAAATAAAATTAACTTACTTCCTCAACAAAATTAAGATTTAGAAAAATTTTATAAGCCGGCTGTGGTTGCACACGCCTTTGATCCCAGCCCTTGGGAGGCAGTGGCAGGTGCCTGGGTCTGAATTCGAGACCAGCCTGGGTCTATAGAATGAGTTCCAAGACAGAGAAACCCTATCTTGAAAAACAAGCAAACAATCTAAAGTGAGAGTTACATCTAATCTATTTAACTTAGTGACTTATTTCAGGCATTATAGTTATTAATGGTCATGGGGTAAATAAATATCAGAAGATAATTGTGGTGAATGTGTAAAGCACAGCCTCAGAAAAATAGTAGTTACTCAGGAGTATCTTCCTCTTGTTTGGGGTGTGGAGGGATGTTCTGCTCTATTACTAATTCTTCCCTGGACAGTGCCAAATAGGCAGCTCATCTCCTACTTAAATTTTGAACCGATAATTGCTTCTGCACGCATACTTGTGCGCTGCACCTTGCATCTCTAGCACAAATTGCAAATGGTCATTTCGTAGGAACACTGGTAGAGTTTCTAGAGAAGTGGTGAAGAAAGGCAAGAGCTTGAGTGCCATGAACAGTTGTGTCCTGTGCTAGGTTCCATAATATACAGATTGGTGGGCGGGCTGGGGTATTCCAATTGAATATCTTGCTAAGTTATGAAATTTTTGGTTAGCAGAATATTTTAGAAAGTCAGTTGTATATTTTCTTTGCTAATGAGTACTATTGAGTTTATTTATTGGGTTAAGGAATGAAGGCTAAAGTTATTGGTGAAATTGCAGTGGAAACAGGAGCTGGTTGTAGTTTTTTGTTTTTTTTGTTTTTGTTTTTTTTACTTTTAAGAGTAGATGGCTCAGTGTTAAGTGGTTTTCTTTTATATTTGGAATATAGCCCTTAATTTTGTTTTAAAAAAAAATATTCAAAGGCACCAGACTGAAAAGATTCTGCCTGCAGGAGTTCCTTATATAAAAGATTCTTTTGCTCTGTTACTCTAGAATAACAATACTTTAAAGCTCCCTAGGAGATGCAGAGACAACTCTTGATTCTTCTTCTGTATCTTTCCATCTCTAAGCAGCACAAAACCCTTCCTGTTTTCTTGGTAGAGCTGCTCTAACTAGATAATGAGCTTAAAAAAATATTTATTCCTTAAATGCTCTGGTTCTTATTTAAAATTAGTTTCTTTCCACAGAAAGATAAAATAAAACAATTTGCTACTGCCAGATGCTTCTCTCTTTTCTGGGGCCTTCTGTTTCCATTGGGCCAGTCAAGGTAAGTTTTGCAAGGGGTTGACCTGCTTACCCTTGCTGTAACGGTGCTATTGCACTAGCAAACATGAGATGCCAGTTAGTCATTTTTAGTACAGTGTAGATTTTTTTTTTTTTAACGTAATTGGCATTCACTGGTCACAGTTTGTTTTACGGCCCCTTCTCTTTAGCTGTGCCAGTGACCACTTTCCTAATAAGTTTACTTGCTTCTTACACACTTCAGATATTTTGAATTTTGCTTCATGGTTTTCTACTACTTTTTTTTTTAGTCCAATATGTTCTATGCAGCATTAAGTACACCTGACTGTTTAAATGTTTAGCATTCCCCCTCTGTGAGGATAATGAATACTTTAGGAGACCAGATCTGAAAGTCTCAAGAGAATTGCCGTTGTTTTCTCAAAATTAGATCACTATCTAGTGCCCCTTCCTGCCTCAGAGTATGGGTCCTGGCTGATGGTAGAGCTGAGGCCTTACAGACTCTAGGATTCTCTCTTACAGCTCTGTAAACTTTCTCCTAATGATGAACTGACTTTGCCTGCATCATTTCTTCTGTTTGCATATGCTCAGGATTATTAATAGGAATTATAATGAGTAGATAATTGAGAAGAAGCAAGGTGCCTGGATAGTTTTGCCATCCTTCTTTTTAAAAGTTTGTTAAAAACTTTTAAATTTTTGGGACTAAGGGCTATATAGTCTTTAAAAATAGTTGATCCTTTCTTTATAACTGCAGAATTCTGTGTCCACTGTTTCATCTAACATGGGCTTATAGTACATGAAAAATAAATTAAAATTTCCAGACCACAAGCAGGTTTTTTTTTTTTTTTTTTTTTTTTTTTGCCTTGTTATATTCCCATTTAACACATGAAACAGCTATATAGTTACTTATAGAGAGAACATGTATATCATGTTAGGTAGCAGAAGTAATCCAGAGATGATTTTAATTATATAAGATGTCCATTGGTTATATGCATATATTGTGGCTTTTTTTTTTATATGCAAGGGTAAAAAGGTGTGAATTTTGATAGGAACCAGAATCCTGGAACAGGTCTGCTTCCTGCTAACTCCAGTTATCTGCTGCACTGCTCACATTTAAGTTACCTGGTTAGGACTAGCCGTAGATAAAGAAAAAGCTAGATTATTGTGGTTTTTGAAATGTTACTGAATATGACAAGACATTTTAAAGCTTGTTTATAAAATAGTATGCAAACTAGACAGTAATGATCTAGGGTTAAAAAAGGGTTTGCAAAGTTGAAATGTAGCTAGTTACTTCAAGAAGTGATGTTCACGGTTTTCTCCCCTTAATGTATAAGATAAACTAGAGGCCATTTTCTCCAGTTCAGGCTGAATCTATTAGCAAATACATAGAAATAGCAACCGTAACTTAACCATAATTTCTTTCAGGCTTATCTCAATTACCTATCACATAAATTATTACCTCCTGATGCACATAACTTTGGGGAAAGTTATACTTGTCAGTTATAGAATCAAAAAACTGCTGGAAAAGACCTTAGAAATAAATCAAATGAATGAACTTTAAATAGTATGTGATACAAGTAATAGTTGTTGGAGGGGTCTTTTTTTTTTTCTTAAATATTTAGTGAATTTTTTTTTTGCATAGTGTCAATATTCAAAACTTTGCAGTAGAAATTTCTGTTAAAATATGATCATGTGCAAAGCTGTCTTTCTCCATATCCATTCGGAATCACACATGTTTTTTTCTTTAAAGTATTTTCTTTTCCATTTTCACTTTCCTTCTTTTCTTTTTGTATGAGATTTTAAATCACCAAGAACATTACATTTTGTTATCTTTAACCAGTTGATTTTGCCTTTGCCCAATAGAGTGCTACTAGCTGACTCTGTTCTTGAGTGTTAACTTTCCTCTGATTTATAAAAAGAATGAGATGAAGTCTTGAGCTCCTTTCCAGAGTTAATACTTTGTGGTTCAATTTTCTGATTTTATCAAACATTATGGATTGATTTAGAAATCAAATTCTTCCTAAATAATTTCAGGTTTGAGAGGATGATTTTTTTGATAATACGTTAATGAGTAGTTACATCTTACAAATGAATTTGGTTTTCTTATGTTAATACTGAGAAGACAAACTCACATGTCTGTAACAGCCAGGTTGTCCTATTCCTGTGCCTTGATATTCAAACTGGTTTTGAGCTGGTTTTCTTGCTTCAAGGCTAATTCTATCTCCTATCAAAAAATAGAAAGTAAAATGTATTTCTTTGTTTAAGAATCTCCAATATTGTGCATCTGTGAGCTAGTGTCTAAATTCCACAGCTTTAAGTTTGGAAGATCTTCTGGGATACACATCAAAGCAGCATTCAGTGATGCATGTTTTTATACTCCCTAATATGAGTTCATACTAATCTTTTCATGGTGCCTTAAATAGTTATATTAGCTCCTGACTTTAAGCTTATACTGCTGTCCTTGCCTTCTTGCTTTCAAGATCACTATAACCATGACATCTTTGCTTGCCTAAATTATTTTCTCAAACAGTTTTGAACACTCTTTATCTCCTCTCTAAATTATATAACACATTGATGTGCTATAATTTTTACTGTTTTATTTTGGCGCTTAGTGACATTTTCTCTTTTATTTTTTCCTTAATGTTTTCTGATTTGCTATTTTCCTAACAAGTAATAGAATATAAAGTCTTAAGAAGCAAGAACTGAGTTGTTCTTGTTAAGAATTGTCAGTGCTGAGCATAGTTCTTGGTGCATTCTGGGTGCTCAGTAATACTTGTTGAATGAATGAAATGAGTAGATACTATTTCCTACAAGGTAAACTAGAAAGTAACTGATACAGAGGTTACTGGTCACTTTACATTGTCCTTGCTATTAGTTTGGAAATCAAGACTTTCTCATTTAGCAGAAATAAATAAAATAGGTGTTTTTGGTAAAGAAATCTAAATACTTCCACTTAATGATATGCACATATATTTCTAGCTGTGTCATGTCATTGAGGATGAAATCTTGCCATATATGTCTTTATAGCATAAAAGGTGATTTGTAATAGGCTTTGCAGAGATAATGAATCCATTGGTATTTAAATTTATGTTACTAATGAGATGCTTTATTTTATTTTTAATATGAGCCATTAAGAGGCACATAATCATTTTTATGTTATCTACTTGAAATTCCCAAATCTAGGTAGTTTCTTTGCATTTATTTCTCTCAAGCAAATACTTTTCTTCATAGAAAACATTATCTTAGGGCAGATGTCTTCACTTTTATACTGTGGTTTGATTTTGACAAGTTTTGCAAATAAGACTATAGATGTGCTTAATTCAGCTACTATTTAGATGGAAACTCGTTTTATATGAACTCATTCAAAACTTGAGATGCAGTAATATTTTTAGGTATTTAATGTTTGGAATGATCCAAGAAGACTTATCTCCATTTGATAGAATGGACTATATCTCTCTCTGAGATGCACAAAATACTAAATTACTGGCAAGTCTTGGCATGAAAGTTTTAAAAATGCTGCTAGGTGTTTATCTGTCTTGGCCACCACCTTTCTAGTAGCATTTCAATCATAAATACTGCCAACATTTAGTAAACTTTCTATTACAGATGTGTACTAGGAGACCTCCACCCCATTTTTTCCCAATGTTTACCTAGAAAAATGGACCTGTTTTGAAGATTTATAAGTAAGAATGTGTAGATTGTGTTTTCTTGTTGAAGTTGTTCATAGTCTTTCATTTGGTTATCTTATACCTTCATATTTTGTTAGACATCTATGTCTCTTATTAATGTTATTATAAATATGGCATGCGTGTCTTGATTTTCAAAGATTCTTTATCATGTGTGAATTGGTTGTCATTACTGAGAGTCAGAATATTCCTTGGCACTTGGAAATGTTTAGATATGAGTCTAGTCACCTTACCATCTGTTTTCTTTCATTTACTTTAAGGTATGGTCAATTCTAATTAGCAGTTAATAAAGATACTACATTTGTTATTTCTTAGTATACTTAAAATGGGTTTGGTGGTGTTAGGCATGTGTATTGAAGGACTGTAATGCTAGCAGTTGAAGACTGTCCTGGATTGAAAGACAATTTACTGTACCTAATTTTTTAGTTAAATAAAAATTTTTGTATGGTTTATCTTAAACTTTATTTTTTGTTTCTAATGAAAATTCTTATTACTGTATACAGGGAATCACATTCATTAGATACTTATCTTCCAAACCTTACATTCCTTTTGACAACATGGATTTAGAATCATGTATTTCATTGTGTAGTCTGGGAAGGTTGCTGCTCCTGTAAATGAGACTTCAGTCATAATGTTTCAGTCAAATTAACAGCTGTATGCATGCTAGGTCTGGCAAGAGTACAGTGGACCTGAAAATTTTTATGATTTTTTTTTTACTATACACTTTCTATATTTAGATATAAAAATACTTTATATTACAGTGTCCTGTAGTATTTAGTACAGTAATGACCAGTGACATAGCAGTCTTGTGGTCATAGCACAAAATAATGCTCACGTGTTTCTGATAATGTACTACTTTACCAGTCATCTTAAAGATCATCTCATACAAGTCATTATAGTGGATAATGCTTGAGTTAGTAATAGAATCCATTGCTGATTTATGTCTGTACACACTATTTCTGATTTATGTGTTTATTATGCTATCCTTTTTATTGGTTTGCAGTCTACTTTATTTACAAAAACAAACTCATTGTAATAAAATAGTTATATGTTACATGAACAGTAGCCTCATATATTTTAATGTTCACTGGGCCTCTTGATAAATGAAAAGGGTACATGCAGTGATTGTGACTTGTATCGTCTAAGTTTCTGTATGTACACACTGAATAATAACAATCACGTTATATTTATCAGTGAGTGTTTCTGCTGTTAAGTGACACATGCCGTATTTAATGTTATAGCTTACCCTTTTAGTACTAAAAAAGTATAAAGGATTAGATAGAAGTAATATTGAATCTAGCTTGACGAACTAACAGGATTATAAAGATCTTGTGTCTTTAAGAAGGCTTTTGATGACAATTTTAAAGTCCTTAAGAGCCACTATTATTTGTCTTTCTCTAGTTGAATTTTGCTACATGGGCCTTTAATGAAAAAAACTTAAAGTTGAGAAATAGACAAAGAATGGCTGAGGGAAAGGATTATTTAGAAGGTTCTCTTACTGTAAAAGGTTAAGAACAGCAATAATATTGTTGGTTGATCTTTCATGTTTTCAGGTGCTACACTTAGATTCAGTCATCAAAATGGCAAAAGTATTTAGAGAAAAATTTTTTGTCTATATTGAATGTGTTCAGAAATTTTTGCAATATAATAACTAGATAGCATTTAATATTTACTCGGTAATGTAAGAAATCTAGATATGATTTAAAATTTACCAGGGATATACGTGGATTATATATAAATATGTTGCCACTTTATATGAGAAACATTTGGAGATTTTGTTATCCATTAGGTGGTGCTAGAATTAAGAGTACTGTGAGACAACTCTAGTAGCTAGTAGCTTATTTAGTAGCTTTAATTGAGCATTATTTTAATTTCCTTACATTCATTATTGTATTTGATTTCCTACAATAAGTCCTGTCAGGTAATATTTTTACTGTTAATGAGAAATTGAGGTCCAGAGAGGTCAACGTCATACATAGCAGTCCAAGGTCCCAAAGCTGTTAGGAAGTCAAGCTAGGATAGGAATTCTGCTTGTCTGACAGTAGCTGTGCTGGGCTCTGCTGGGTTCTATATATATAACTGTAAAATTAAGCAGGCAGTACTTGGGAGGCAGAGGCAGGCAGATCTCTCTGAGTTTGAGGACAGCCAAGACTATACAGAAATCTTTTTTTTTGGGCGGGGGGTGGGGGGGAGTTAGAGTATGCAATCAGTTGAATTAACCACCTCAGAAAAAGTTTTATTTGCTATGTATGTTCCAAGATGCCCTGCTGTGTTGCTATATAATTCTAGAGTTTATCCTTGGAAATTTTATGCCCCGATACCTTTTTTGCATCATTCCTATACTTAGGGTTTGGGGCCATTATTAAGTAAAATGAGGTTTACTTGAACTTAAGCACACACATACTGTCAATACATCAAAGGTAGATCTAATATGTAAGACTGGTTGGTAGGAGCTATAGCTATGGCATGTGTACTAAGAAAACCACATAATTTAAAAACTTGTAGATTTTTTTTTTATTGGTTATTTATTTACATTTCAAATGTCTCCCTTCCGATGTCCCCCCCACCCCCGTCTCTCTAAGGGAGCTCCCCCCACCCACCCATTCCTGCCTCACTGCCTTAGCATCCCCCTAGGCTGGGCATCGATTCTTCACAGGACCAAGGGCCTTCCTTCCCATTAATGCCAGATAAGGCCATCCCCTGCTACATTTGCAGCTGGAGCCATGGGTCCCTCCATGTGTATATTGGTTGGTGGTTTAGTCCCTGGAAGCTCTAGGAGGTCCGGTTAGTTAATATTGATGTTCTTCCTTTGGGGTTGCAATCTTGCCTTTAGCTCCTTCAGTCCTTCCCCCAACTCTTCTAATGGGGTTCTCCTTGTGCTCAGGTTAGCTGCGAGCATCCTCGTCTGTATTGGTCAGGCTCTGGCAAAGCTAGCATTTCCTGGCATCGGAACTTGTGGATTTGTTTTTAAAGTTTTCATGTAATATTTTCAGACCTACTTGACTGTAGGTTACTGAATCTGGAATGTAAACCATTTTCACTTGTTATAGAATTTCTAAATTTGTAGGTTATATTTAGTAACTGGTTTTGAACACTGGTTGTCTTACTAAGTGTTTTCTATATATTAAATTGGAAACATAGTTTACTCTTTGTGTGTGTGTGTGTGTGTGTGTGTGTGTATGTGTGTGTAAAACAAAATATTTTCACTTTACATTAGTTTTTTGTTTTGTAATTATTGTTGCTATTTTGAGATGGGGCTATCAGATCCCCTTATGACTGGAGTTACAGATAATTGTGAACCAGAGTTCTGGAAACTTGGTGGTTGGTGCTCTTAACTGCTGAGGCATAGCTACACCCCTTCATTCTGCTGCTGTAGCATTGATATTGTTTTTATTGTCTGTTTTTATTTTTAAAGTATATAAAGTGATAAAACACTCATGTATATTTAACATTAGCTTTCTGGAATGCTAAAAGCAATCAAATAGGTTGTGTGGTTGGCCTTTCTTTTTTATTCATTGACTATTGTCCTCTAACTTGTGTTTCTTCTGAATCTCTTTTATCGCTCCCCTACACACTGAACACAAAGCCTTGTGTATACTAGACAAGTGCTCTACTAGTCCTTCATCCATCTGCAGTCCTGTTTCTATCTCTAGGCAAGATCCATGCTGATCCTGAAAGGATTTTTCTTCCCCAGCCATAAGTTGTAGTGAGAGATTCATTATGAGTGTCATTTACAATATCTAGCTTGAATGTATCTTGATAACTGGCTCTAAAACTCCCCCTACTCCAGGGCTGAAGAGATGACTCGGCAGTTAAGAGCATTGACTGTTACTCCTCTGTGTTTACTTTCCCCAAACACTGTCTCTGGTCTTATAACTGACAGTTGTATTTTTTTTTTTATAATACTTTATATATTGGACAAAGTAGAAGAAATAGAAATTTGTAAGAAGTAACAGCATTTTTATTTTATAATACATTTTCATATTAGGCTAATATGAATAGCCATTTGTGCTTAGAAAATGATTTTTCATAAAATTGCCATGGCATTACAGTGATTAAGTTAAGAATTTTTTTTTAACAAATGTCATTTTATTAAACTTGAAGGTTTACTCACAATGGGGAGCATGGCAAATAGAAAATTAACAGCCTTTACAATTAGAGTTGGCTATACCCTCTATGTGAAGCAAGAAACTTTAACTTACCATGCCAAAGACAACAAAGAAACTTGCCTACCTCTGTTTTGGTTTGAGAAGAAAATATAAAACCACTGCCGAGTAGTTAAAATAAAAGCCACTTTTCTGTACATTTACAGCCTGGATTCACTTTCATTAACTGATATTAAAACAGCAAAAGGACTATATTACAAAGAATTTCGTTAGTCTCAAATTGAGGGTTCTGCGAAGTAACTGGTATAACTGAATCCAACTGCTTGTAAAGAATTTAACTACATAGAAAGCAAATGTAAAATGTGCCTGTGTGTTTTGTGTTTAGGATAATAAAAATAGGAATCATAGTAACATTTCCTAAGTAGATAATAGCTCAGAGAAACGGGCCATTCTACCATGTTCAAAACACTGAGAGCTCCAAATATACCAAATTTTCATAGTAGTTTATATGAAACACAGTATCTTGCATAAAGATGTTCTTTAGTTTCATATTCACATCATCAGTTTCACTTTTAGAATAAGTATTTACGTATGTGAAAATTTCAAAGCTCACAAATAAGTTTGTCAGGTAAAAACAAGCATAACTAAGCTTTGCCTGCCAGAACTTTAATGGAAAATGCTGAAGAAAACCATGCCTTTGTGCTTTCTATCGCATCTCATTTTCTAACCATAACTGAATACTACTGAACAATTGTGAAGTGTTTAAAATTGTGAGAAATAGGAAGGACAGTGAAAGAGACAATTATGTCAAAGTCTTTATGTTCTTTGTTTGGTTTTGAGTATTTGTTCTTTCTTTGATCTGGACTAAAACTTGCACCTCTATTAGGGGAGTTAAGTATTCTACAGTTTAAAGTACTTTTTATTTCACCCTTAGGAGAAATTACTAATTTTCTTTTAGGTTTTTAAAACTTCCAATTCTGAAATTATATTAGGGTTCTGGCTTGAACTGTATTAGACTCCCACTTTGCTTTTGGAGTGGCTTTCTCGTGTCACCTATTCAATTTGTTGTTTTCTAAAGCATAGAAAGAATAGATTTTATTCTTTCATGTATTTTTTTTTTATCTTTTAGTTAAGTTTTGGAGGCCTCTATGCTTGTTTTCAAATCTTATGCTTTTTATAAAGTATTATTTTGAACATATGTTCCACATAATCTAGCAAATTCTTCTAATCATAATTACTGTCTAACAGTTTAAATAATTTTTAGCTGGTTTTTAATCTGTTAACCCTCTGCTGGTCTACAGGTATTCTAGCCCATTTCACTTTTAAGTTTTCACAAGTAATAAAACTGAACATAGATACTCTTACCTATTTTTCTATTGGTCAATGTGCTCATTTTTCTGGTTTTGTTTTGTAACTTGTTCATTTAATTTGAAATTTGAATAACCATTTACCTTATCCTAGTGTATAATTATTGAAACTTTTATCACTGTACAAGCTTCCTTAGATTCTTTTGCTACTCAATATATTACAGTCAAAATTCTAATATGGTACTTAATATATTTTATGTAACAGAGATGAATGTTTTGATCAAAATCTTTAGAGAGTAAATTTTCATGATTTTTATTCATGCTTAGCTTAGTCCTTATTCTGATTTTAATTGCTGTCTTTAACAGACTAAAATAAATTCTCAAAACTAGTATAGTCAGATATTTATGTACTTTTCTGTGTTTATAATTAAAGGACATTTATATAAATTTCAAGTTAGTGTTTAGATTTTAAGCACCTTTGATCAAAGATTTTGAAAAGGATCCAATTACTGTAAAGTTTATTTAGTACAGATGAGAATAAAAGGTAAAAATACTGAAACTTTTTTTTGTCATATATTCTCTTGTACCAAAAAAAAAAAAAAAGACCTTGCTTAAGAATAAAAGGAAATGAATAGTCTCAAGTTTGACTTAAAATAATACAACAGTCTGTCCTTCTAAGTAAACTTAAGATATTTTTTACCATACATATAAATTGTGGTGTAAGTATCAGAACAGGATCAACAGAGACTACTTCATTCATTCAACAAGCACTTACTAAGCATATTATCCATATACTATAGTAGCATAGTTTCAGTGGGTTATATTCTTAAATTGTATGATACTTACAGTCTTATAAAGTGTTTTGGTCTTACATGCTAACCATTTTTTAACTTTTATTTTAGATGCCTGGAATGATGTCTTCAGTAATGTCAGGAATGATGATGTCTCATATGTCTCAGGCTTCCATGCAGCCTGCCTTACCGGTTGGTAATCTTATGGAAATAATTATTTTCTATGTTTTGATTACTTTTATGTATAAATAATATGTGTGTACTTTATAGGATACCCCAAAATTAAAGTGTAATATGGAAATTGTAATTGAGCATTATACTGTAACATATATCCATGTTCGGTGATAAAACTAGTTCTGTAATAAATAAAACATGTAAGCAATTTGTGAGGGAAAATCATTTTAGAAGTCATGTAATATTTTCAAACGTGGCATTTAATTTATTAAGTGCTAGAAAAAAATTGACATTCAACTTAAGAATGAGAAGACTTCATTTTTTTGAAACGCCTAGTTTGGTAAAACTTGTTGCAAATTGTTCTTGAATAGAGACTTATTGTCACACGTAGGTAGGTGATATATAAATACTATGATACTAGCTTAAGCCTCTTTATTTCCTGAGAGTCTATTGACTTTAGTGAATGGGTATGGCATACTTATTTAGATTAGTAAGTTTTTAGTGTTTTAGTCACATTTCTATATTTATTAACATTGCATATATTACATTACAGAAATATGTTGAGAAGTCTTAAGGCCCTATTTCTAATATATTGATATTGGTGAGTTTTGTTGCTTAATTAGTAGAACTTGTTTTTCAGTGCTTTGGAAATTTCAGAATTGAGGGGAAGGTTGTGGTTCTGAATACAATTGATAACCATATAATGTCTTAACTAAGTTATCCCGATTTTGATGATCTCTTGAAATGTATAGAAAGTCTGGCAGTTGAAACCACTAGAAATACTAGTCTTTTAGTGGCTTACAGGTTACACATGAAACTGATTTACATAACATTGTTTCTATAAAATGTAGTTTAAATGATTTTGAATGTTAGTAATTTAATTTCTCTTTTTGCAGCCTGGAGTAAATAGTATGGATGTAGCAGCAGGTATGTCTACAATGTATGGTGGACTTCATTTGGAAAGATGCAGTCATATTACAACAAGGAATGAAAAGTGGTGTCTGGGGCTGAAGAGATAGCTGAGCAGACGTACTTGCTGGTTTGTTTGTTTTCCCAGAGGCCCTGGCATGCATCCCCCACTCTTACATGGTTAACAACCACTTGTAATTCCAGTTCCAAGGGGATCTGATGCCTTCTGTCCTTCTTGGGCACCAAGCATGCATGTGGAATACATATGTGCTAACAAGCCACAGTTTTTTAAACTGATCTTTATGATTCGTTCTTAATATTTTCTCAATATCTGACAATAGTATTTGCAACTGAATCATTAAGTCAAATTTATTGTACAAAATCTTTGCTTCTCATTTTTTATATTTTGTGATATTATTAAATACTTAAAATTTATATTGGAACAGTTGATCTGAATTTCTGTGCTTAACAATCTCACCTAAGTTCCTTTATTATATATGCCACTAAAATACAATGATGCTCTGTCAACATAATCAGAGTCAGAATATTTAGACAACGAACTCTACTGAGTCCATATTTCTACTTAGGGAACATAGGAATGGATAGTACTTTTTAGATATGCAGTATTTGTTCTTCTTGGACTTCTGTTTTATAATTTTTGCTTTCTCTTTTACTTAAGTTGACTGGTTGCTAAAGTTAGACATTATTTGTGTGAGCTTTATCACTAACACCTGAAAATACCTTGTATCATAAAGATACACAAATACAAACATACACATGTATCAACACATATATATGTGCATATGTATCCCATATATGATATATATGTGTGCCATATATTTATACAGTAGTATAGGGCAGCATTAACAAAATATGGTGGAAATGTTCAATAACCTATACTATCAAATACAGTTGCTACTAGCTACATGTAACAGTATTTGAAATGTGGTCAGTACAATTCAGGAACCACTATTTTAAGAAAATTATTTAATCGTAATTTGAATTTTAAGCAGAAATGTGTGGTATCTTATGTTACACAGTAGCACATGCATAGGATCAAAGTAACTGAGTTTGGCAGGAATAAGAGAACAGAGCATTATTGTACTTTAGTAGCATAAATAATAAAGTAATTTAGGTGAGAATGACAATTAAGAATAGCCAGAAAACATAATCAATGTTTATTATTTGGCAGCTGACAGTTAACTTTGGAGATTGAAAGCTCTACTTCTGAAAATGCTTTATGCTGTAGATGCTTTATTTGTGGGATGGAAAACAAGCAAACAGATAATATAGGTCAGATCATAATCTTTAGTAAGAATAAAGAGAAAGAACTATTTATAAATATTGGAACTATCAAGGAGCACTTCACTTACCACTATGACTATTTTGTCTTTTAGGTGCAGCATCTGGTGCAGTAAGTACTTACTTCCTTTTATTTCATTAACATGCTGAATTGATCCTTGGTTTCTGGAGATTATTTGCTAAGCATCTTTAGTTTTCCATGCCAAATGTTGAAATTTTTTATTTAAAAAATTTTTGATTAATGTTAGGAGAGATTGTTTCTATTTTATGTGACTGTTTGAAAATACGAAGGCCAACTACTTTAAAGAAAACAGGTTTTTGGTGTTCCAGTCTACTCTGGCAGAAGAATAACTGCCAAGATACAGGTTTTTGTAAACACCTATGTGGGGAAGATTGTCACTCTTGAGTTGAACAGTCTAGAGAAAATGATCTGCTAGAAGTTGATCTGCTAGAGAAAATGTAAAATCTAAGATCAAGGATAAGGGGAGGCATTCCTCCTGATAAAGGCTGCCCCCTGCTAGTAAGCTGTTGGAAGATATCCTACTTCCTCTCACCTCAGCATTCACCATGACTCCACCCCCATCCTGTGTGGAGACTTCATGGTGGTGCTGAGAAAACAAGGCTTTCTTCCCCAGGAAGAATAAGCACAGGAGAAAGGCTGTTTGCTGTGCTGAAATACTGTAAGGTATTTCAAATACCTTATATTTCAAATGCAAAATTAGTTGCCTTTATGGAGCATGTCCTTCTGATGAAAGTGGTACTGGAGATCCCATGGCCAGCCACTTTGACAGACAGCACTGTGGCAAGTGTTGCCTGACTTAACTGCGTTAACAAACCAAAAACAAGGAGTTGTGCATGAGTTAATAAAAGGACAAGAATTAGGGTCAGGGTGGGAAAGAAAAGGAGGTTTTGGGAGCTGAAAAGATGGCTCTATGGGTGAAAGTGCTTTGTTGTACAAGCATGAGAACCTACTTTCAAATCTCTATATGCCTAGAGCCTCAGCACTGGGGTTCAAGATAGGCGAGCCCCAAAGGGCTCTGGCCAGTTTAACCAGACAAAGCAGTAAACTTCTGGATTATAGAGTAAGGCAGAGAGCAATAGAGATTCTGTAGTCTTTTCTCTGGCATATATCTGCATTTACAATGAAACTCTCACCTCCTACCCATCAAAGGCAAGAAAAGAAACAGAATACAGAATAATTGGTTTCTATAGTATTTTCACATATGCATATAATTAACATTGAATATATTTATCCCCCTTTTCTTTGTCTCTTTATTTCTCAAATAAGTGCTCATTTTTCTATTTTATAAGTCTAGGTTTCATATACAATAAAGCATGTGCTTTTTTTTTAAAAAAAGATTTTTTAAAAGATAATGTATAAAAAAGTGTTTTGTCTGCATGTATGCACACCATCATATCCCATGGGACTATAGACAGTTGTTAACCACCATGTGGGTGCTGGGAATTGAACTGTGGACCTCTGGAAGAGCAGCCAGTGCTTTTAATTCCTGAGCCATCTCACCAGCCCTAAGCATGTAATATTTTGATCAGTGGGGCATATTTCTGTTTAAATTATGATCTCCAATTTGTTTGATTTTCTTGCAGACAAAATGACTATTTTCCTTACTAGTTAATTTTATAAACGCACATTTGTATTAGTTCTCTATTATTTATAGGAATCCAGGGTTTGTCTCAAAGTTATCGTGTTAAAAGTAAATGTACAAGTCTCCCTTGTATTTTGACTTAATTCCTAAAAGGATTCAGGAATATATTTTAGGTTTTGTTTGTTTGTTTTCTTAAGAACATCATGTTTCTGAAGTAGCCATACTAATTTACATTCCCAACAGGATCATACCTTGACAACATTCGTAGTTTGTTTGTTTTTTTTTTTTTTCTTTTCATATTGATTCCAGTTTTGACTACCAGGAGTTAGAACTTTGCATTTCCCTCTTAGCTAAAATATTGAGTAATTCTCTCCTACTTAGTAGTGCATGAATTCAGTTCAGTCAAGTGTGTGGGAGGCTGCAGCAAGCATATCTCTGGTGGAGTCTACAGAGCATGCTTTAGGGCAACCAGGGCTACAGAGGTAACGCTGTCTTGGAAAACAAAATATGTTTGCTCAGTTCCCTTGTCCATTTATTGAGTATACTATTATTTTGGTATTTACTTTTGAGTTGTTCTGTATTCTGGATACTTCGCATCTGTGTGAATATCTAGGAGACTTTCTGCCATTCCATAATCTGCTATTCTACACTGTTACTTCTTTTGCTATGCATAAATCTTTAATTTGATAAACTCTGTTGTCAGTTCTTGTACTATTTCCTGAGTTAGAGTAATTGTCTATATCCTGCAATGTTTCTCCTATTAGTTTTTATGTTTCAGGTCTTGCTTTAGATTGGATTTACATTGAATTGATTTTTATGAAGTTAGAGAAGACCCAGTTTCATTCTAAGTGGATATCCATCCAGTTTTCCAGGCATAATTTATTGAAGCTCTCATATTTCCACTGTATTTATTTTACACCTAGTTTAAATCAAATGGCTTCATATTTCTGAGAGTGTAGTAGTCTGAATGAAAACGGCTTCCATAGACTTATTAGGAGTGTCATTATTGGAGGTGTGGCCTTGTTGAAAGAAGTGTCACTGGCATTGGGCTTTGAGGTTTCAGAAGCTCAAGACTAGCCTAATGGCTATTGCCTCTTCCTGCTGATCCAGGCAGATGTAGATTTCTCAACTCCCTCTCCAGCACCATGTCTGCCTGCATGCCACCATGCTTCCTCTAATAGTGGAGTAAACCAGCCCAATTAACTAGCTTCTTTATCTTGGTCATGGTGTGTCGTCACAGCAATAGAACCATAACAAGAGTTTTGTTTGATTTTTTTTTTTTTTTCCCCTGTAACCTCTTTCCTCAGTTGTAATTTTCATTGTCATCTGAGCTTTATGGAGACTCATAGGAAGATTTGTAAGGTGAATTTCTGGGTGTATCTGTGAGAAAATGTCAGAGTTCAAACTAGAGGAAAGACTGTCTGAATTTGTGGTACACTAATTTATAGACTGAAGGTTCAGATGGAATCAAAGGGAGAAAATGAGAGGATGCTTTCTGTTTCTTGCTGTACCCACCATACTTTCTCTGCTATGGTAGACTTTTACATTTGAGCCAAAATAAATCCTCTTTTTAAAATGTTCTATCAAGGGTCTTGTCACAAGAAAATCTAACTAATACTAATGTATGTCTGATTTTTCCTTTATGTCTTGCTGTGGGTTTTGTTCATTTTTATTGTGGTTATTTAGTGACATTATTGTTCCTTTGTTCTTTTGAGCAAGAGTCTTTCTATGTATCCCCTAGATGTCATGGGCTCACTATATAGACCAAGCTGACCTCAAGCTCAGATTGCTTGCCTCTGGTTCCTGAGTCCTGGTTTTTCATTTGTTTGTTTGTTTGTTTGTTTGTTTTTTGTATTCACTATTGCTCTCTTCAGACACACCAGAAGAGGGCATCAGATCCCATTGCAGATGGTTGTGAGCCACCATGTGGTTGCTGGGAATTGAACTCAGGACCCCTAGAAGAGCAGTTAGTACTCTTAACCGCTGAGCTATCTATCTTTCCAGCCTAAGTCCTGGGATTTTTTGAAGAGTGCTTTGGATATTCAGATGAATTTTAGAATTCTTTGAAGATTGTTTTTCAGATTTTGGTGTGGGTTGCATTCAAGATGTTCATTGCTTTTGATAATAGAGTCATTTCCTAATACAAATTCTGCTAAATGGAACACAAAAGGATTTTCTGTCTGCTAGTGTCTTTGGTTTCTTTGACAGTGTTAATGAAGTTTTCATTGTGGAGGTATTTTACCTCCTTAATTGTATGTATTCCTAGATCTTATTATTATGTTTTTAGGTTATTATATATACTATTGTTTTATTTCTCACGTATATTCAATATTTGTATATACAAAAAATTACTATATAATAATATATATAAGCTACTAATTTTGCATGTTGATTTTTACACTTTACTACTTTACTGAAAATGTCATGTCTAAAGGTTTTTTGGGGAGTCTTTGGCGTCTCTTAGGTATTGATAGAGTCATTTGCAAGTAGAAAATTTAATGTTTCCTTTTTGTATCTCTTTATCTTACTCTATTGCTCAGAATCCAAGCTTTTTGTTGAACAAAGGTAAAAAGAATTGTTACCTTTTCCCTTCAGACTTTAGAAGAGATACCTTCACTTGAAAGGATGAATAGAGACAACTAGGCATTTGCCTGTAGATCTGAGCACTGTCAGATCCTACCTAGCAGTAAACTAACTACTCTTTCAGAGAAAAGAAGCTTCTTTAACACTGATCAATCCTCTAGAAGGCCCATAAATGGGTAGTTTGTGAGCTCTCGCGCTCCATGGTAACATACAGCTGATGAGGCATACTCCTCGCTTAACATTGATGATCTAATGGATGATGCTGTAACTGAGCAACTAATATAACAATGCCTTATCTAGTGTGTAACTTTTAATATATAAATTAAACAAGTATGAGCCAATACCCATATAGGCCTACTATATATATCTTAGATAAGTGTAAATACATTTAGAATCATCATCCAGTCCTCCAATAGTTTTTCACTAAAGTGCCTTTTACGTGTTTTCTTTTCTGCCCAGAGTAATCCATGCTACCTATCACCCTGGTCTTCACATATCCGTTTTTACAACCAGTCATATTTAAATTCATCTTTATCTTGGTATATTTATGTTCTGATGGAACATAAATATATTTATGTTCAATGGAAAGCAAAACCAAAGACTACCAGGGATTAAAGACAAAGTTCAAAAACTAATACAGACATCAACAAACAAGCAACAACAGAAATCAGCATATGTTTTCTATATCTATGTTCTGTAAAATGCTGTTAGATACATGCCTTTGCATTTTGTATTTGTAGCTTAGCACCCATGGTATTTGTTTCTCCAGAACTTTAATCACTTTTTTCTTTACTGACTGCATACTAATATGTACTGTAAACTCTGATACAATGCATTTAATTTAATTACTAACCAAACTATTTTTATTTCTGTTCTTGAGTACAATATTGCCATAAAAAACATGGTACATGCAACCTCATTTAGTCATAGGAATTATATTCCTGTAGAAAGTTACAGTTGACAAATAGAATAACTAAGAATATTCTAGTTTCTGGGGAAAAGAGTGGCTTTACTGTTAGGAAATTTAAAGAATATCACAATTACTTTTCCTTTTTATGGAAGCACACAGTGATAAAAATCAGTTCTAATAAATTTGTCAATAAGTGTAAAATAAAAAAATAAAATAAAATTTTAGTGTTGAATAAGCAAGTGGTACAATTTTGTCTTTTATTTCTACTTATTGTTATATGTAGTAATCATCCTTTAAAAAGTAGGATGAAGATCATCTTTGTAGCCTTCATCAACCATAGTTAACTTTGTTACTGTATGAAAAGCTGATTACAAGAACAGGCCAACTTGAAAGTCAAACAGCATTAAAGGGCCATGGCTGAGGCTACTTTTGCAAGTTTTAGTAGACTTGAGTTATTCTGTTTTTAGATCCTTGATTTATATTTCTGGAGGATTAGCTTGTACAAAGGGTAAAATGTTACTTGAGAGCAGTCTTGGCATTCCTAAAACCTTAATTGATCTCTTTTACCTTTGGATTATTTTAAGATGTTCTCTTTTTTTCCAACTCTTTTTCCATTTCTTTTCTACTTCTGTTGACATTATTCTGTGTGATATGAGCTCTTAAGATAGTCATTTTATACTTAAATTTGGTCTTTTGTATGCTTGCTACCTCACAGATATCACTGCGGAATAATTTACATGTTAATTTTTTTTTCCTTTAGAAATCAATGTGGACAGAACATAAATCACCTGATGGAAGGACTTATTATTACAATACTGAAACAAAACAGTCTACCTGGGAAAAGCCAGATGATCTTAAAACACCTGCTGAGGTAAATATTTGGAGACTAGGAATCAGAACTCTTAAGTAGCTTGAGTATATTTCTTACAATTTTGTATTAAGCTCCAAAGAGCAGTTCTTCTGTATCTCTAATTAATTAAGACATTGGGTGTAGAGGGTTAATGCAGTTAGAATGATAAGCAAGGACAATAAAATTTGTTTTCCTATATGGACATACTTTATTGTACTTTGTTTCTTATCATCCTCTGTTCAAAGCTATCTTCAAGAATAAATTGAAGGGTAAAACAGTTTTCTTCAATACAGTATAACCTGTATTATTTTAAAAGACACGTAGACTGGAGAGATAGCTCAGCGGTTAATAACACCCACTGCTCTTCCAGAGGTCCTGAGTTCAAATCCCAGCAACCACATGGTGGCTCACAACCATCTGTAATGGGATCTGATGCCCTCTTCTGGTGTGTCATAAAAATAAATAAATAAATGAATAAATGAATAAATAAATAAAAGTTAACAGTTCCAGCCCCATGGAGTTTGATATCATGAAAGTAAATAAACTATAAAATACTGTCATGTCTTTGAGTAGAATATTTTCTCTTTGTCAAGATGCCTTTGAAAGAGTATTATTTTGTGTTATACACTTTTAACATTCAAAATAAATATAAAATTAAGATTGAAGCAGTAAATTAAGCAATGTTGCATGTTTTAATAGTTATACTCAGAAAGAGGTGATCTTTTTCACTGAAGAATGTTTTACCTAGCCAGTGGTATTCCATTTTTATTTCCCTTAACTAAAGAACTTAAGATGGGTAAAATAAGTGTACTTTCCACACACTGTATTACTTCTGTGGTCTAATAATGTGTTTGAGAAGGAAGGTTGATAACATTTATTTCTCATTAATATGCACACACTCTCAGGGTTATAACAAATTGACTATGAAACTAAAACATTAGATGGATGAGTCAGATTTCACTTTTCCCCAAGCGTTCTGTTTGTCTTATTTTTACTACTGTATGAACATTCCATTCAGTAATTATGGCTGGTGGTTTTACCTATGTGAACACAGAAGTGTGCACAGGTGAGATCCAGGTAGATATCTAACTTTGAGGAAGCATCCTTGTACTTCCTAAATTATCTTTGACAATTATTTTCTTTTCAATAGTTAGTTAATTCAATAGACAACAACTGCCAAGCTATGGATGTATGTAGAGTTACATAGGTAGACATTGTCTAGTGAAAACAAGGGCAGATAGGCAGCAGTGCTGAATACTATTTACTGAAAGGTTTTTTTCCCATCTTTAGCAACTATTGTCTAAATGCCCATGGAAAGAGTACAAATCTGATTCTGGGAAGCCTTATTACTATAATTCTCAAACAAAAGAGTCCCGCTGGGCCAAACCTAAGGAACTTGAAGACCTTGAAGGTAAGATGGGAAAACAGTTCTACTGGGAAGTTGTATATATATACCAGTCACCTGGAAACAGTTCTCCCTGAATAGGATTATTCAAACTAAGGCCTGATTCTTTAAAAGAAAAAAAAATGAAATTGTGTGCACATTTTAAATGATATAACGTTTTTGTGGGCTCTTATTTTCTTGTTGCTCTAGATCTCAGTTCTATAGATTTTAAATAGACTTTTATTTGATTTGATTCCATTGAAACTAGGATACCAGAATACCATTGTTGCTGGAGGTCTTATTACAAAATCAAACCTGCATGGTGAGCTGCTTTGATAATTTTCTGTTATATTTAACATTTAGAGTATGTCACTAATTTTCACTAACCATGAATGGATAAATCTGCAGTGAGATATTAATTCAAACAATTACTTCTGTATAAGAGTTATATTATAAATGAGCTTAAAGGTTTTAAAATTGTGTTTTCGTATTTTAAATAAACATAAATGTTGAACAAGGTCACGTACAAACTTGTAGTATACCTCAGAATGTTGGTGCATACATGGGACATGTGATTAAGCTTAATCCTGATAATAGGTAGTAGTTGATCTTGAGTCAGTTATTTTGTCCATATATTGTTAGATTTCACTTAGTACTGAGTTTGCTTTAGTATCATGAAAAATAGTATCAATTTTTTTCTGAAAGTTAAGTTAAATAAATGAATAGATAAATTATATATTTTAAAGAATGAAAGCTTAGTTACTCAGTACCATTAAATGTTTAGGAAAGAGTGTTATCTAACAGTATTCAGGACATAAAATAACACTCTGTGATGTGGTTAAGAATTAAGTTAGTTTACTGTTCTTAAAATATAATCCTTTATTAAATTGATCTAGATCAGCTAGGTTATAGGGAAGTGGTAAGGTATTATTACCTTACACTTTAGATCATATTAGTGATCATATTTAGATCATGATTGTCTCTTATGTGGATTTCTTTTTGCATCTTAAAATAGGTTTTTGCATCTTAAACTATTTTCCCTTAAGTGATCAGTTTTAAGCACATTAATGGACGACTTCTGTCCTTGCTCACATGCAGCACCTCATTCTCATGGTACAAAGTAACGAACAGTGCGTGTCTGGGGCATGTCTGACCAACAAATTGAAAAGTGACCCAAGCCTAGGGTGCAAAGAGATACTGACTGTTCAGATCTTTAAAGTTCTATCTAAAGTGTCTGAGCATGAGCTTATAATGACTTTACCAATAGAATGCCTAATTGCTCATCTACAGAGAATCAAGCTCATTTCTGATATGACTGCAAATGGTTGGTTTACATAGCTGCTTATCTGCTTGTTGGTGCTAGTGTGAAAAATGGGCCAGAAATCTCATGAATTTAGTATCAATTTAAGTTTAGTGTCTTTTAAAAGTCTCATCCCTGGAGACAATACTATTGTATTCCTAAATTATGAATATTTTCAAAGTGTGATTACATGGCTAGTAATCATCAGCATTGGAAAAGATTGCTCAGCAATCACAATCGCTGTTATAAAAAGTTTCCTTGTTGTATTGAGAGGCTTTGAAACCAAACACTTGCTCTTTAAAGCAAGTTTTAAATTGTCAGATGATAAATTAAATTGGATGAAATTATGGTACTTTCATCTCCTTTTATAATTTGTTTTCAGTGGTTATATTTAAAACTAGTTGTTAACTTCTCTGTTTTCTTTAATAGCCATGATCAAAGCTGAAGAAAGCAGGTAAGCAATTTTGAAAATCAATATGATTTACAAATTTGGCCATTTCTATAGCATTCATGTTTTAGTTGTCCACTTTTTAAAAAGGATATGAATGCTATTTAATAGGATTAGGATAATGGTTGATGTTTTTGGAAGGTTTTATGGGAGGTGTTAAAAAGGAAATATATTTATTCAAGTTTTGCTAGAGAGTACTTTGATATGGATTGCATTGGTTGTGGATTAAGTTTCTCATTTTGGGAATGAGTGAACTATCTCCTTGATAAAACTACAACTTTTTTTTTTTTTGTCTTCTTGAGGAAGACGCCCACAGCTTTGCTTATATTGGCAGTCAACTACTGAGCTATAGACGCCCAGCCTACAAAGTTGCCCTTTCACTGTTGAAATGTAGATTTTATAGGTCTTACGAATTTTGATATATATCAAATACGTTATTCAAAGTAACAGATTGAGGTCTTATCAAAGTAATTGGACATTAGGAAATACAAGCATTTATATCAGTGCCTAGTGTTACTGTGCAAGTTTACTGAAAGCAAAATAAGGTAGAAGTTGGAAGTGGTAATACGCACAGTGGGAAGGTTACAGTACTGCCTGAGCCTCATGGATCTGAGCCCAACCTAGGCAGTATGGCTAGATAGTCTCTAAGACAAACATTCGCTTAATATAGTCTTCTTCTGCGATCTTTGGGGTGGCTTTCTAGTTTACTGTCAGTGATTGTTTAGCTCTTTGTTCCATTAGTGTTACGACGTTATAATTGGGTTTATTCAGCATTACTGTTACAGTATGGAAATGACGGTTCTCTTTCTCCTTCCCTACCTTTCCCTCCCTCCTCCAACCCCTTTTTATTCCTTTTTTCCCCTCCCTTCCCTCTCTCTTTTAATGTATAGCAAGCAAGAAGAATGTACTGCTACATCAGCAGCCCCAGTTCCTACAACAGAAATTCCTACAACTATGAGCACCATGGCTGCTGCAGAAGCAGCAGCTGCTGTTGTTGCAGCTGCTGCAGCTGCTGCAGCAGCAGCTAATGCCAGTACTTCCACCACACCCACTAATACTGTGGGAAGTGTTCCAGTTGCTCCTGAACCTGAAGTTACTTCCATTGTTGCTACTGCTGTAGATAATGAAAATACAGTAACTGTTTCAACTGAGGAGCAAGCACAGCTTGCTAATACCACAGCTATTCAAGATCTAAGTGGTGATATATCCAGTAACACTGGAGAGGAAACATCTAAACAAGAAACTGTAACCGAGTAAGTTTAGTAACTCAGACTTCTGCAAATCAGTGCCTGACTTAAAATATAAGACCTTGTTAATTTAGTCAGTGACCATTAAATGTTTAAGTAAAAACTTAAGTTTTTCTAATATTGATCCATTTCAAAAAGGTGATTTTCAGTGGTGGCATGCCACCATACTTTTGAAAGTAATCTGTTCAAGTTGTAATCTTACCTTGATTAACACTGAGTATATCATAGCAATATACTATATGAAATCAAAATCAAGGCAAAAAGGAAAAAAATCAGCAGTTTACAAACCTTGAGTATTTTAAATAAAGGCTTGGTATCATGCCCTGGTGTTTATTTTGGGTGAGGGTTGTGTGTTTGTTTTTCCCTCCTCGTTTCATGTGCTCAGTACAGCACTGCCAAGAAGTACTGTAGATTGCTGTTGAATGTAGAATACATTTTGGAAGAGCAGAAGCTCTGCCAAGTAGAGTAGAATTAAACTTGTTGTCATTCTTTTTGGGTTATTGGTGTTTGATTTTCAGCTTATGGTAAATAAATTGAAAATTACAAATAGCTGTTTTCAAAAATGCCTCAGATGAGAGAAGGCACTTTATGTAGGAATCACAAATAAGGAAGTCATTTATAATTGCAAAACTTATAATTGAGTTTTTCTGCCATAGGATGCAAGGTGTAAGTGGAAGACTAATCTTGCCAAATACTATTATCCAGTTACTGTTAGTCATACCACCTCCATCTCTCCACACCTTACTATAAATGTTTCTTCTCTCATGTTAATTTCACAAATGACTGGTGTTTTAATAGTGAGAGGTTTAAAAAGAAATGAGATGGTATATTTGGAAACAGTTAAGAATAAAGTTCACATTTTCTTTTTTTTTTTTTTTTTCTTTTTTTCTTTTTTTTTTTTTTGCTCTTCTGACCTTGGCTATGCATATATTTAAGCATTGTGTGTGTGTGTGTGTGTGTGTGTGTGTGTGTGTGTGTGTGTGTGTACATATCCACCAGAAGAGGGCATCAGATCTCATTACAGGTGACTGTGAGCCATCATGTGGTTCCTGGGAATTGAACTCAGAACCTCTGGAAGAGTAGCCAGTGCTCTAAACTGCTGAGCCATCTCTCCAGCCCCTATATCATTACATTTTCTGCATTCATAACGGTTCTTCATGTCAAGTGATGACATCTTTTGAAATAAGCTTTTGAGTTATTCTCCTACATACTATGTTTGAACATTTTGAGTACTAAAATACTGAGATGCTCAAAATACTTTATGCAGCTTGGTATGATAATTGCATGTAATTTGTGCATTATCCTTATATATATTTATTTCTATTACTTTTAGTGTATAATGCAGTATAGTTTACATGGTATAATTACTTCAAAAATAATGAGAAATTACTGTATTCATCACAATTATGTTTTATATTATTTATCTTGCTGCTCCATTCATTTGTATGAATGTGAAAGGCCAAGTGTAATTTATTTTTCATAATTTTAACAAGTATTCTTTCTTGACAGCATTTCAGTATTAGTTCATGAGTCCTAATTTCTTAATAATTGTAATTAATTTGTATATAAGGACACATAAAGAATGATATATTTCCGTATATTCCATTCTTATGTCTGTAGCTATTGCATTGTCAAGTCCATCATTTTTTATATTGAAATAAAGTTTAGTGTGGGATCCCAAACAAGGAATTGATAATTCTGTATTAAATTAATTCTTTTTGAAATCACTACTCAGCAGTAATTTTTACAGTAATCCAAATAATATTTATTTGGAGTTCTGGGTTACAGAGTTACTTAGCACTTGTGCCATAGTATATTATCAGCCAAAAAACAACATAAGAATAAATTAGCATTGTTGTATTCTATTAATTCTAAGCCAGCAAAACTAAGCTGGATTTTGCTAATTGATCACTTATATTGCTGTCTATATTCTTTGTAGGTTTAATATACACATGCACATTATCAGGAATTAATGTGAAATGTGAATAAATATGATGAGCCATTTATTAACGTATAGGCTAGTGATGCAGATCAGCTTAGTGCAGTTCCGTGTTGTGTTCTGCCCTTTACAGAGGGTCTGGTAACTGATGCTCCAGAAATTCTGTAACTTTATGTCCTTGGCATCACACAGTTGTATTTTTAGGGTTCATGTAAGAAACTTTCTTCTGAAATTGTCAAGTTTTAGGTCAGCTTCAAACAGCTAAACGATAAGGAGATTTTTCTCAGCAGAAAATAGTTACTAAAATTATGAATAGTGTGTTTAAATTTCTGTCTCTCTAGTTTTACTCCTAAAAAAGAAGAGGAAGAGAGCCAACCAGCAAAAAAAACATATACTTGGAATACAAAGGAGGAGGCAAAGCAAGCATTTAAAGAATTATTGAAAGAAAAGGTATTATAGACTTTTTTAAGTAACGTAATAATTTCCTAGTAAATGTTCGCTTTGGTGCCTTTATTTAAAATACTAATCTCTTGAACTGTTGTAACTGACAGCAAACTAAATTTGTTGTGTTTTAATTGAAGAATGCTTTTGTGAAACTTAAGATAAGGTATTAATTTCACAAGCATATTTTTGCCTTGATGTATAAGATTTTTTTCAAAAAACTTAAATCATTATCCTTTTGTTGATGGACTAATACAGAAAAATACTGTTTGAATATTAGTGTGAATTTTTTTCTTCACAAAATTGCTTCATTAAAAATGGATTTAGACATTAAAAAAATCTGCAAAAGGATGTTTGCAGTGAGCATTATGCTTGCCTTCCCATGATACTGTTACTCTGTGTTCTTGTATGAAATACTAATTTTCCCTTTAAATAATTTTCAGCGAGTACCTTCCAATGCTTCATGGGAGCAAGCTATGAAGATGATCATAAATGATCCTCGGTATAGGTAATACGACGATTTATAAATTTACTTTTTACGTTAATGTTAGGGTATTTAAAATTGTGTAAACAGTATAACTGCATAAAGAGTTGTCCATAGCTTTGTAGTTGGCATAAACTTTTTGTGTACTACCGCCAGCAACCCAAAAGTCTTATCCTACGATCTGAGCTCCATGCTACACATACAGTTAGAATCAGTTTAAAAACTAGAAATTGCTTTTTAGAATCGTTTTATATTCAGTAAATTACACAAATGCTGTTATATGCATGAACCTTTTTTCCCAGAGCATTGCTTCTCAGCCTTTATGTTTATTCTTACATGACTTTTTATCATTTAGTGCGTTAGCAAAGCTGAGTGAGAAAAAGCAGGCCTTTAATGCCTATAAAGTGCAGACGGAGAAAGAGGAAAAGGAAGAAGCAAGATCAAAATACAAAGAAGCTAAGGAATCTTTTCAGCGGTTTCTTGAAAATCATGAAAAAATGACTTCCACAACCAGATACAAGTAAGGTTTCTAAGGATGCGGAAAGTGATTCCCCTGTTGTTTGTGTCCTACATATTGCCGACTTGTCCGAGACAGATGGTAGTGAGCGCAGCTTGTATAAATGAGGGTGCGGTAATTCTCTAAGGTACCCCCAAAAGTCAGTAATTTGACTTTACATATAGGCCCACTTTTAAGGTATTAATTGGGGAATGAACATACCATATTAGCTGTTATCTGTTTTAAAGTCTACAGAAGGTGCCTTCATGTAAGAGAAAATAGAGGCTTTTGCTCTTCTGTTGATATTTTATTGACTGTCATGGAATTTTCCTGAGTAATGATTTTTAAACTTACAGTGGAGACAGAGTGTGTTCATTGACTACCTTTGAAAAATGATCTAAAATTGTCCTGATGCATTAAGGAAGTAACATTTGATTTCATAATCACTAGAAAAGCTGAGCAAATGTTTGGGGAGATGGAAGTTTGGAATGCAATCTCAGAGCGTGACCGTCTGGAAATATATGAAGATGTTTTGTTCTTCCTTTCAAAGAAAGAAAAGGTATGATTAGAATTGTCAGTATTTCAACATTCTGAAGAGTTTTACTTTAAATGCTATAACACAATTTCTTAATTTGTATAGTGTATGTTATACATCATATTTATTCATTGGAAACTATGTTAAAGGTAAAATAAGTTAATTCATTCTTTTTTACCTCTTTTCAAAGATAGTAATTATTGTTTAAATCATAGTGGTACTGATTTGTCCAAATATTTATCACTATTAAATTGTTTTGCATCCATTCTTAAACATGAATGATAGTTCATATATTACTAAAACTTTAAACATAGATGGATGACATTGAAGACTTTGGTACTTACATGCTGTGACTCATTATAAAATGTATCTGTACTGCATACTGGTAAGGCCCTGAGGTTATGGAATAAGGACACAAAAACAAATAGTTTTTGGGTTCTGACTTCAAAGACAGAAAAACTAAAAGTAAGGACTTTGTCACAAATAACACTAACAAAATAAAAGGTGTTGATACTAAAGGCATATATATAACATTTGAAACTTACCAGAACATAAAGTAATCTGAAGTAATTGCAATTCAGATACCTTGTCACAATGTTAAAAGGTATTCAAACATTTGTCATAGGAACAAGCAAAGCAGTTGCGAAAGAGAAATTGGGAAGCCTTAAAGAACATACTTGACAATATGGCTAATGTTACGTACTCTACCACATGGTCTGAGGCCCAGCAGTATCTGATGGATAATCCAACGTTCGCAGAGGATGAAGAATTACAGAGTAAGAGCAATGACAAATAGTGCCGTCCATTTACAAAGTTATTGTCAAGTTTTGTATGGAATCAAAATTACTGACTTTTTAATATGGTTATAAACTCAATTTTACACAATGATTTGTCCATCTTGGGGGAGGGGAAAGCTTTACTTTCAAATGGGTTCCTTCTAATTGAATTTTAAATTTAGATTTAGGAAAAAAATACTTTAGGAGAGATCTAAGTTATATTTTACAGATAATTCTTGAAATATGTAATAAGTCAACCATTTGCAGATCATTGGTGTCTTCTGAACACAGCAAGCCTGCTGCACTTAAAAAACTCAGTGACTAAGACATCATGCACAATACTTACTCCCAGCATGCAAATGGGAGTTGACCATGAAATCTCACCCTTTGTATATAGAGATATTCGCAACTGATAGCTGCTGAAGGGGGAGAGGCTGTTCTTCCTTTAAGAAAGTGGTTCCTGATAACTTGACCATAATCCATGGAAGACCTTATATCCAAGAATTTTGGGGCATGACAAATTCGTCTTGATGGGTTTAAAGTAAACAAGAAAAAGTGGTGACAGCAAAGTTACCACTGTGGGGACATCTGTGAAGAGTTGTGTATGTGTGTGTGGGGGGATGAATATGATTATAATACAGAACTCTTGAACTAAAACATTTTAAATATAAAGTAGTACTTTGGGGGTTAAGCAATACATTGCTTCTGTTAGCTAGTCCCTGTGCCATGTGCACATCCTCCATTTCTTCTCTGTAGTATTGGAAGTCATTAACTTGAGTAATTCTAAAATTGAATTCAAACACGTGTTTTTTTAATACTGAATTGGAAATTTGTAGAGTTTAATGTAAATATACTACTTTCTTTGCTAATATTTCAATTTTTTTATTGGAAAAATACTATAGACATGGATAAGGAAGACGCATTAATATGCTTTGAGGAGCACATCCGGGCTTTAGAAAAGGAAGAAGAAGAAGAAAAACAGAAGACTTTGTTGAGAGAAAGGAGGAGGCAACGTAAAAATAGGGAATCTTTCCAGGTAATAGAAAGATGCCTTTTCTGGCTTATAGCCATTGACTGTCAAGAAGTATCAAAAGAGTTCTGAGATACTTGTTTCTAGTTCGTTACCTAGGCTTTGTGGATGACCAGTATGTTGAAGTTTTTAATTTTTATAATTGAGGTTTTGTTCTTGGACGTTTGAGGCAATGCTGAGCATAAAGGCAAGGTGGCAGCGAGACGCGGGGTTAGTGCTTTGTAGCAGTGGATAGCTGCTTCCCAAAGGACAGTGCTGTACAGTTTAGGCATGGAACATAGTTAATCCCTTTACTTGGGAGTTTCGACTGTGTTCCGTAGTCAGTGGTTCCTTTTTCACTTCTAGTGGTATTCTTCTACTACAAAGAAACGAATTTTTGCTGTTTAAATATTTATGGGTTTTATGGGTTTTCTTTGAGATAGGGTTCTAGGTAACCCAGGATGTCTTCAGACTTGCTGGATAGCCCAGACTCATGTACTCTTAATCTTTTTGTTTCTACCTTTCAAGGGCAGACAAGAGCCACAATAAACAGACCTAGTGAGCTACATCTAAGTGTGGAACTAGAATTTAAAACTCTACAGTCTTGGTTACAAACAGTCTTTATAGTCTTGTATTAAACTCTGTATTAGGGTGCCAGCAAGGCTGCAGTGGCTTATATGACCTTGTTACTTGTCTTTAATAGTCCATTTAATCAGTTGCTATCATTTAGGTCAGTAGTTCTTAAGATTTCATTTGTATTAGACTCATGAAAAGACTTTATTAAAAAGCAATTATCCCTAACCGTGTCAGTGTTTACTAACCATTGCTATCACAGTTCAACATTAACTTACCTTTGTTCTATGAAACTCTCCACTCTGGAAAGTTACTTTTTTAGTAGTTCTATGTAAGATTATTCATATGACTACTAAGAACACAGATTATTAAGCCTCATCCTAAGAATTTGATACAGTAGATACAGGGTAAGTTTTAATATGTAGTAATACTGATACACTCATATAAATACCAGTGACTTCTGAAATAGTTTCGGATTGCTTACCTAGTGGGATATATCATTCCTTTGATCATATTTAGCATGGAAATAATTTCAAAGGCCAGTCTTATGAAAGCCTATGTTTTGTTTACCTATGTTCATATTTAGTTTTTGGGGGGAATTCAATCTAATTTCCATAGCTAGCTATAAAATAGACTATCCCTAGTTTTAAGATAATCAACTATGTGACAAGAAAGAAAGGCTTTTTAGGAGAGCCATTAGACTTTTGCAACTTGTAAACTTCAAGGCCTTTTTTAAGATTTAAAGTTTGCAGTCGTTTAAATTTAAAATAGATATAAAAATAGAAATCTGGGTCATAGAGAGAATAAACTATTGTTTTTAAAGACAGAATAAAAAAAATAATAAATCCTTACATTTATAGAAAGGAAATAATTTGGAGAGCAGATAACAATTTAAATCCTAATTTTCCCAGACACTCTGAGGAAAGTAATACATAACTATATTTGATTTATTTCCTAAAGATTGACTTTATGTGTATGAGTATTTCCTGCTAATATGTACATACCATTCACTTGCCTGGGGTCCAGATTCCCCAGAACTGAAGTTACAGGTGACTGTGAGTCACCTTGTGGATGTTGGGAACAGAACCTAGGTCCCAACTGCCCCTCATCACAGAGCCATCTCTTCAGGCCATTGTTTAAAATTAACCTAAATAAAAATATCTAAAAGGTGCTATTTTAAAAAAAAAAAGTTTGTACAGGACATGCACATATTCACTCTTTAGCCTTATCGTTTGAAAATACCTAATCTCAGTCATCTTAGTATCTTTGATATATGGTTATATACATACAAAATGTTTTATGGATTTTTTTGTTGTTGTTGTTGTTTGTAAACTGGAAGTGGTTTTCTGTCTTAAGGGATAGACAACTGAAGACTAGAAGGATGGTATAGTGTTTGAAAGCTCTCTTTCTTTGGATGGTTTGTTTATATTATTTCTGGTCTAGAAGAATTTTTGCTCCCATCAAATAGCAATTGTTCTTTGCGTCTAAACATACTTAAGCATTTTAGATTCTGCTAGTACTTTTGACCGCGTCTCTGTTGGATTTCAAATGTGTCTGTCTGCCGCAGATCTTCCTAGACGAACTGCACGAGCATGGGCAGCTGCACTCCATGTCCTCGTGGATGGAGCTGTATCCGACCATCAGTTCTGACATTCGCTTCACTAACATGCTGGGTCAGCCGGGTGAGACCCTTCTCTTTCCAGGCATTCCTCAGGGGTTGGAGTGGATGGGGGAGGGGACAGTTTTGCAGGGAGGAAAGGTGTGTGCTTTATTTTATGTTTGTTTTACAAACAAAAAGTAATTGCAGCTCTCGGTTAGAGCTAGCTTTTTGACTTCTTTAGTTTTTTCATTAGGATCAACTGCACTTGATCTTTTCAAGTTTTATGTTGAAGATCTTAAAGCACGATATCATGATGAAAAAAAGATAATAAAAGACATTCTGAAGGTAAACAAAGTACTTGTTCTTAACTATTTGAAAACATTGATTCTTTCCTTGTAGTTACACGTTATTTATAACAAGATTTCTGGCTTTTAGGATAAAGGATTCGTAGTTGAAGTAAACACTACTTTTGAAGATTTTGTGGCAATAATCAGTTCAACCAAAAGATCAACTACTTTGGATGCTGGAAATATCAAGTTGGCTTTCAATAGTGTAAGTTAAATTATTGCTGATAACTACCTCATTATTCATCTAAAGATTATGTCAGGATGTCAGCTAGTGGGACAAACTACTGTCAATGGGATTTATAAGGTAAAAGGTAAAATAAACTGTAAAGATTTTTCAGTGTTAGAGGTCTAGTTAAACTTTTATAAATGATGTGATAATACTTTTAAGAACAATAGCTTACCATACTTTTAAGAACAGGACTTACCATAACTTATTAGATTTGATTTTTGTTTAATAGTTACTAGAAAAGGCAGAAGCCCGTGAACGTGAGAGAGAAAAAGAGGAAGCTCGGAAAATGAAACGGAAAGAGTCCGCCTTTAAGAGTATGTTGAAACAGGCTGCCCCTCCGATAGAGCTGGACGCTGTCTGGGAAGATGTATGTATACGTGCTTCACGATTGGAAATAACACTAATTTGTTTGTAGGGAACACAGATAAGCTAAAACTAGTCATAAAACGTTCTATATATGTTAAAAGTTAGTTGTGACATGAATTAGGAATAGTTTGTCTAAAATGGTTTGAATACACCAGCACAGCATGGGGGGGGGGGTGCCTTCTCTTTGTAGCACTGGTTGTCTTAGAACTCTGAAGGCCAGGCTACAGAGATCGACTTGCCTGTGTTTCCAGGCATGCACTGCCACAGCCTGCTAGAACTTCTGAAGGAAGAAAAAAATTTACTTTTTGATGAATCACAGGTTTCCGCATAGGTCATATTGCTTTTAGACATGATAAGATTTTCTTGATCTTCATATATTTATTCCATATCATTGCTTTCCAGATCCGGGAAAGGTTTGTAAAGGAACCAGCGTTTGAGGATATAACTCTAGAATCTGAAAGAAAAAGAATATTTAAAGATTTCATGCATGTGCTTGAGGTAATTCTTAGTTTGTTGTGGCATATAAAGGTGAAACCTTGAAATTAAAATAATCACCAGGAATGTATAGAATTATTCAAATGACAAACAGGTTTGTATGGACTATTTAAACTAGTGTCAGAAATTTGCTTTTTGTTTCATAGTTGAAGAAATTCAGCCATTTGTCAGCCTCATAAATTGGCCAGTAATTAAGCTTAGGAATATCCTACAGTTTTCTTGGATAGCAGATTTTTAAAAACTAAACCAAAAATACATAAAAATTAAAAAAATGTTTGTTTCAGACATTATACATTTATCAAAGAGAAATTCTCATGAATATTTTAGAATTGTGTGTGCATATGTAAGTCACAGAGTTCCTATGGAAGTCAGGAGATAAATCCAGGAGGATTCTCTCCCTTTGCCTTATGGGTACCAGGAATAGAACTTAGGTCTTGGCCTTTACATACTGAGCTATTTGATAACTATTTCCATACTCCATCCACCGCCGCCTGCTACCCACAAGGAATTGTTTACTGAGTGTTGAGGACACAACCTGTAGTTACATAAGTGTTCCCTGTGTGGATGTGGAAGAAATGCTTCTTGGGATGAAATAAAAAGAAACAGATTTTAAATCTCAATTTAAGGATGCTTGTGAGGGTTGGTTTTTCTCTCAGTTGGCCTAGCTTACTAACCAAACCTAATCAGATTAGCCAACAGACTTATACCTGAATACAGTTTTTTAAATAATTATTGAAAGTTATCCCTTTCTAAGACATTATATTTTTCCCTATCAATGCCATTGTCATTTTGATAAAAACTTCTTCATTAATATTTTGTAAAATTTTTCAGATACCTAAATGAATATACAATATATGACTAGCTAATAAGAATAACAATGATTTCTCATATAATCACTGGGCATCTTATTCTAAAACTATCTTGCTTAGGATATTTTTGAAGATCTCATGTGTTGAATTTGTACCATTTTCTTGTTCTTGCCTGTACAAACCAAGTGCAGTTCTTAAAGTTCTTCTTTTGCCACTCTAGCACGAATGTCAGCATCATCATTCAAAGAACAAGAAACATTCTAAGAAGTCGAAAAAACACCATAGAAAACGCTCCCGCTCTCGATCGGTAAGAAGTGTGTTGGCTGGCACATTATACCAGAACATTTGTGATCATTCTTGTGAATGTATTTATGTGTATTGTTTAGGGATCAGATTCAGATGATGATGACAGCCATTCAAAGAAAAAAAGGCAGCGATCAGAATCCCATTCTGCTTCAGAACATTCTTCTAGTGCTGAGTCTGGTAAGCACTTCTCTTCCTGAGTAAACCTTGACACTTTGATTTCCTCATATTCTGACATTTTCTTTTTCTTTCTGTGCTCTACAGAGAGAAGTTACAAGAAATCAAAAAAGCACAAGAAGAAAAGCAAAAAGAGGAGACATAAATCTGTAAGAAAGTTTCTAGTTTTTTGCAATTCCAAAGCTTTGCTCCAGAAAGGATTCTTAGGGCCTTCTCATAACCTAAATCTGTGTGGCCATTTACCTTGGGAATAAAAGCCAGAACGTATAAGTGTGCGCACCTCAATCTTCCATTATAATCACTTGGAACTTCAAAAAGAAACATACACAACTGTTAGGATTCCTAACCTGGACTTGTAAGTTTTAAAAGAGACAGAGAAAATATAAATGTTTTAACAGTTTCTCTTCTAATGCTGTAGATGCATATTAGGTTGATATAGGAGTTTCTCATAAATGTTAGTGCCTGAGTTTTACCACAGATGTATTGAATTAGATTGGTTGTTTTGGTTTTTCATTCTGCTTCCTAATATTTTTATCTATCTAACCCAGAACTACTTACTTAAGCACTGAAATGTTAAATAATTTGTTTCCTGGTGATTTTCAACCTTGTTCCATGGATTAAATGAACAGCTTAATCAGCAGTATCCTTAAACAGATCTAAGTAAGCCAGAGTTTTGCTTGATGAAAAATGTGCAGGAACTAAGGGCATAGTTCAGAAAGGGTATGTGCTTAGCATGTGTGGGGCTCTGGGTTCTAAGTAATAAGTAATATTGCTCTATACTTCACAATAAATAAAACCTGGTAGTGAGGCTTGTAATGGTGTCTTAACATATCCAGATGTTGTCCTTCCTGTGTTAAACACTACTTCTGTCTGTCTATCATGAACACTGGAGAAATTCTAATTATGGGGCTCAGCGTGAGGCGTGATGGCATACACCTTTAGTCTCAGCATTTGTGAGGTAGAGACAGGCAGATTTCTGAGTCTGAGTCCAGGCCACTTTCAGAGCAAGTTCCATAACAGCCAGGAATACACAGAGAAATCCTTTCTCAAAAATCTTAACAACAACAGCAATAAATCCTGAGCTTAACACATTACATTTTACACTTAACCTAGTAAATGTGATATTATCAAATATTAGATGCATAAAAAATTTGTAAAAGAATGGTATGCTTATCAAAATTCTGACATGTGGGGGTTTTTTTTGTTGTTTTTTGCTTTATTTATTTATTTATTTATTTATTTATTTATTTATTTATTTATTTATTACATAGGACTCTCCAGAATCAGATACTGAACGGGAGAAGGATAAAAAAGAAAAAGATCGAGAAAGTGAAAAAGACAGAAGTAGACAGAGATCAGAATCAAAACACAAATCACCTAAGAAAAAGACTGGAAAGGATTCTGTAAGTACTAAAAATTGTTTCGTTCCTGAATTCACAAAAAAATAAAAACTGATTCCCTCATTAAAACTTTGGTGTTTATAGGATATTTTTTTCTTGGTCTGCTAACATTGAAGATAAGAATAAATTCTCTTCACTCCTTACCACAAAATAGATTTCTGGTACCATTCATTTCCTTCTCTGAATTAGCAGGAAATGTTTCTTAGGATGGAATAAAAAGAAATAGATTTCTGGTACCATTTCATAAATGACTATTTAATTAGTTCTCTTAAAAAATTTTAACAGCAAATTAACAGTACAAAAAAGTTGTCATTTAACTTGGAATGAAAAGATATGTTTGAATTTTAAAGTAACACTAAGAAGTACAGTGGGCACTGACTCCTTGATTTTCAAAAATTGGGGTTTTGTTGTGGTTTTGAGACAGGTTTTCTCTGTACAGATAGCTTGGCTGTCTTAGAACTTAGCCTGCTGCTGCACACTGAATGCTGGGATCGCACTGTACTTGACCTCCCCATTACCACCACCTCCTTAGGAATATAAAATTCAGAAGGCTCAAATCAGGGTTTCTCTAGATATCCAGAGTTATCACTGTTCATAAATTCAGTTTCAAGAAGTAGCATCCTAGCAACTAGTATAGACTGATGGAGAGCAGCAGGCTCAGGAGAATAGGAAACTTATATGTTATTTCCAAATCACATAGCGCTTAATTGCTCTTGTACACAACAATAGCAAGGCATATAGTAGCATTAGTCAGCCTTCTTGCTTTTGCTATTTGTTGTACAGACTTGTGTCTGTCTGAGTTATCAGTGAAAAGAAGCCTTTCTGCCAGTAGCAGGATGGTCTGACCCTTGACATAGTGTTGTCTGGGATTGTTGTTTGCTGCTGTTGTTTAAATACTTTTCTACAATGTATTTTGATCATTCTCAACTCCCCCCTTTTTAATATTTTGAATGAGTCTGATTCACGACCTCCTCACAACCTCCATGAGGAGTGAATCACTCTATACTCTTCTGTAGCAGTGGTTTAAAACAAAAATCTCAGACGACCACTCCACTTTTTGAGGTTATTTCTCAAAGAGTTTAAGTCTTGTCTGTGTTTCTGAGCATAAGATCAGAGACCATTTAGAGTCGAAGTCTAAAACTTAAAATCGCTTTATAGGATTACCTAAAATCTATAAAATTAACAAAAACCATATTGCCTAGGAAATGGGTGCATGGCTTCCATTAAGTAGGAACTGTTCATACTTAATTGTGTGAAACAAAAGAAATCAGTGTGTGTCATTTTCCTTGTTTACATATTTTAATATGAACTGAAGTAGCACTATATAAAATCCATATCGTAGAATTTTTTTTTCTCTAATAACATCCAAGGAATGCTTAATCAACTCTTGGGCTTTGGAGCAAAGTATCAGTTTTAAAACCCATGACATGTTTATGTGACTGAAATTCCATATCTAATTTAGAATCTTTTTACAGTTTCATTTTTTCCTTAGCATTTTCAGGACTAACGTTAATTGTAATTATATCCAATATCTTTGCAGGGTAACTGGGATACTTCTGGCAGTGAACTGAGTGAAGGGGAATTGGAAAAGCGCAGAAGAACCCTTTTGGAGCAACTGGACGATGATCAATAAATTATACCAAATATATGTTTATAGTATGATTTAAAGTCTAATTCAGACCAGGGATTATTTTAAGTCCAATTTACATAACACTGGGTTTTAATTGTGTCACAGGAAAAAAAAGTACATTTATGTATCGTTATTGTGGACTTTATAAAAGCAAAGGAAATTGAAAATAACTTGATTCTGTATCAAGAATCATATTTTCCTATGGTAATAACTGTCTTTCTGTGACCCTTTCATAGGGCACTACAGGATGGATTAAAAGTGGCAATTTCATGATAGCTGCAGATGTCTCTACTTTGTTCTAAGTCATGAGGTGATTTGATTTCCTTTATAGAAGTTGGATTTTGAAGATAACAATGAACATTTTTTGATAATGTAGTACAAAAAAAGCACCAGCAACCTATAAGACTGCTTTTTTGTGCACTACTGAATTGGTTAAAGCCAACGTGATCTTCTGTGGTGAGCTCTTAAGAAACAGGTGTTTTTGATGGAAACATGGTAGACCTTTAACAGCCGTGGCGCTGACGAGCACTGCTGTAATAAAGCCACCATTATTTTTTATGAAACATCTGAACATTTTAAAAAGGCTTATGAGGGCATTATTTTGAGCATCTATTTTGAGGTGATGTTTTAAAATAGCTAACATCAAGTCAAATTGTAAATTAGTTTAAATATATTGCCTTAAGGACCTACTAAAGAATGTGCCACCAGACTTTTGAGTAATAAATTGAAATATCCTTGTCGGGGGCGGGAAATCAATGTTGACTTAAACATTTTCTTTTAATTTTTAATCCAACCTTTCTCTTTCACTTTTTTTTAAAATTCCATTGAGGAGGTTGTAAAATTACCTTCCTTATTCACTAAGAAGTATTGACTTCATGGTACACATTCTAAAGCATTTCTGATTTCAATATTTTTGTACATTTTTATCTATTATTAAACCTTCTCTTGTAGCGTGCACTAGTGTTTATTTCTACATAAGCTGCTCAGTTCTAAGGAAATTGTATGATCATTTTCAAGATAATAAATCCCTGAAATTTTGTTTCATCCTACCCATGGTAGCTACAGTACTTTTTTTTTTTTTTAATATTTATGAACATCATAAATCAGTGCATTTGAGGTTCTTAAATGTGTTTTCACCTATAAATTTCCTATGGAATATTTTAGAAAGGCAATGACTATTTTGGAAAGGCAGTGGCTTAAAATTACAATGCTCTTTATATGCTAACTTTTGAGGGTTAGTTATATATGATTTATACTATTTCCTTCAGTGCAGGAGGTTTTTGTTTCTTATTTAGCAGTTGGTCTTTGGTATTCTCTTTGTTCTTTGAATTTGGACATGCTGAGATTATCTCTTTCAAGTTGAGAATTAAATAGAATATAAATTACTTCATTGCCCTTTAAATGAGTTAGGACAGGTCAATACAACCCTTTTTCCATCCTGCCCAGTGTTTTGATTAAATATAGTGGCCATTGTTAAAAAACTCGAAAAGGGAGATACTTTGTTTCTAAACTTTTCATTGCCATGTCATTTTCTGTTGAGAAATAAGACATACTTTGTGGAAAAGATCATTATCTTTGAGAAAACATTATATAATCAGATTGCTTGCTTGAGATTAGTCCCCCCTTGTATGTTACTCAAAATATCTGACAACTGGCAACAGTTCCTTGAATTTGGTTTTCAGGGTCCTCATTTAGCAATAGTCAACATTGCTGAACAGTCCCAGCTTGAAATGGAGGTCAGAGATAGTCTTTAAATCATGCTAACGATTTTGGGAAACAAACCAGTAATGTTTCATAAGAGAAATTAGAATCTGTAAAATATGTTTTAATTCCATGAATAATGATTTTTAAAGTACAACATTAAATTTTGATATATTTGAATAAAAAGCTATTGATGTTTTAGCATGTCCTCCAAATAGATTTCTGTGCTTCTTATAGTTTCTTCACATCTTCAGATTCTCACTCAGTTAAAATAACCCTGCAATAAACCTATGCAAATCAGACACAGCAAAAGACAAAGTGATTCTCTGGACTAAACAGTTTTTTGTTTGTTTTTTTGTTTTTTGGAGATAGGGCTTCTCTGTGTAGTAGCAGCCGTCTTGGGACTCTGTAGGCCAGCAGGCCTCCAACTCAGAGATCCCCCTGCCTCTGCCTCCCTTCCTATAAATGTTACTGTGAACAGATCAATATCATAACAGAACCCTATTGATTTAAATAGAAGTTTTATATCAGCGTGTTGAATTTTGACGTTAGGTATCTGGAAATGTAATATCCTTGCTATAAAACATGTAAATCAAGTCTACTCTATTGTCTTGTTTTGATTATACCATCAGACACACTGTAGTTGCTAGACATAGTGTGGAAGGCACAGGTGATGGGTCAGTCCTAAATATCTGGATCTTTTGAATCCAGTAGATCATGTTTATAAATCTTCAGTTTGGCAAAGGCTGATGTATTTTTGAATGCTTATTCTTCTAGAATTACCCTAACCCTCAAATAGCTAAGCAGTACAAGTTTATATGTTTCAGTTAAAACTAGGATTCTAATGCTGAAGCTGTTATTTTCCTCAGGATACTAATCAAACTTGCTAATGTATTTAATATCAGGCAGAATCATGACCACGGATACTTAATGTTATTTTCTCTTATCACTACCATGTTCTGAAAATTTGTAAGAGGAATTAGTATGGCCAATTTAGCATGTGGATTATTTGCCATCTTCTCAAATGAATGTAAATAATGTGGCAGGAGCATAGTTTTTTTTTTTCCCCACGTTTCAACTTGTAAAATAGCTATAAAATGAAAGATGTACCTGGAGCAAGGCAGTTCATATAGAGTGGTGAGAGCGACTCAAAAGCCTGTGCCTTGTGTAGACTGTAGTTTGAGGCTGTGGTGCCCCACTTTCCTTCATGTCTATGCTTTACTAAGCATTTGCTGAATGCTACTGGCTTTACTCCAATGTTTAAAGTTGACTAAGTGTTCAGTAGACATTTTGCATCCAGAAGAGAAAAATTAGATTTATGTATTCTAATCAAATAATACTTAGGGAAGAGTTACAAAGAATGCTTTAATTTACGCTTATGGAATTTTAACATAAAATGATGTCAACTATGTCAAATATGAATTTGTAAAGTTTTTGAGTCAGTTTAATAGGTATGAGAACAAACTAGATTAAATATATTTTCCTTTGGGGAAATTTTTAATTCAACCCACCTTTCTCTAGGCTAAATACACTTACTATATTTACAAAAAAGAAAAATGAGGCTGTGGTTTTCTTTTGTTTTCATGGAACTACAAGAGGCTTATGTTTTCAGTTTATGTTTCTGCTCAAAACATTTGCCACTCTTAAAAATTCTCTTCATCCTTTGTGTTTAAGTCCTCGGTTTATTCTGATGATACATTTTGTGGACATTTTATAGTCTTGCAAAATCTTTTAAAAATGAAAACTATCTCTTTCATTTACTAAGTGAATGTGTGTGAGAGAGAGAAAGTGTGTGTGCGTGTGTGTGTGCATGTTGTATACACATACATGTCTTAATTAGGACTCTGACTGCACTTAACAGATGTAAAATATCAGTTGACATATGCATCCCATCGTCCATACTAAAGAGCTTAAGGAGGCATCATTGCAATTAAATCATACCACTGATCCGCAGAGTACACTTACAGGAAAGTCTAGTGACTATAATGTGGCACATGTCAGAAAGCTTAATAAGGAAAATTCATACAATGTAAAGGGATAAGTCATAGTAACACTGTAGCCCTCCTGTTCTTGGGGCTCTTCAAATTGAGAATGAAAGATGTACACTTTTTTTTGACTGTCCTCCATTTTAGATCCCCCCCCCCCCCATTTTAAGTTCCTTAATAAGATGCTATTCCTAAACCTGCTGTATCTACTCAGCAGCTGCATTTGAGAATGAGTGGATTCTGATTCAGGTTATCCCATGGAATTAATCTTTGACAGTGATTGCCCTAGTGTAATTAATGTTTACATTTCAGAGAAACAGGCTGGCCCATAACCCTGCTCTTCAGTCTGGGCTATGGAGCAGATCACATTCAAGCTAAGCCATTTTTTTATACGATAGCTGTGATTGTTACTGGATTATCTCCTTTTTACTGATAAACTTTGTTTTTTGGCCCTGACTACTAACACTTCGGGTAGGTGTTAGTTTTCTTGCCTTCCTCTACAACTGAACAGGATTTGTTCAAAAAGGTGAGTAATTGGGAAAAGGTTTATCTTTTCTATGTAATCACCAGATTTTTATTTGTTTCTATATTTGCGTGATGTATGGAACCTCGTAGATAAAATGGACCTTTTGTAAATAGAGCAATGGAATATTTATTAAATAAGTTGGATTTGTGTCACCGTTTTTCTTTAAGCTTCTGCCCTCCTGCCCACAGTTCTAGTTGTGATTCGAAATGCCCACAGCCCTGCTTCTTGGTGTAGTACCCACTTTGCTTAAAAAGTTAGATGTTAATCCACCCCTCAAAAATAATCTTATCAACCTCATACTTGTTTTGGATTCTTTTCATGAAAACAAATACTAACAACTTTTAACAGGTAGGGAATGAATCTTGTCTTGATAAATTATTCTTGTATATGTAATGAAAACAAGAATAAATAAAATATTAAATAGACTAGAATTATAAGGCACTCATCTGCCTCTAACATTTAGTAATTCTGCAGAGAGAATGTATTATGTTGTACAGCAGAGCAGTGTCAGTTTGACTCAGGTCACAGGGCGTTGCTGCAGTAAGACCAGCCAGATGGAAGCAGGTGTCTCAGGAGCATATGGAAAGGTGTGGGCTGGATTCCCCAGCTAACCACTCTCAATGAAAATCTCTAAATCTAATCAAATCATCCTTTGAGCTTTACTGCTATAGTTGCAGTATGAAAATGTTCTAAATGTGTAATGCCTTAAGACATTTCAAATAGGTCAAAAGACCTATTGCATTTGACCACAACATGTGGGAAACTTGCTGGAGAGGCTTATGCTCTTGACTTGGGTGAACTTTTTTTTTTTTTTTTTTTTTTTTTAAGTTATAAGAAAGCATATGAGGGAACAGTTTTTCTAAAATAAACTACCTTTGGATTTGAAGCTCAAATAACAAGCTGTGTTTTAGTTTATATAAAACAAAAACAGTGTAAAGTATTCAAAAGATTAGAACATATGACAGAATAGTAGTGTAAATAGTTTATTTGCTCAAATGGCATGAAAAGACCAGAAAAGTAACATGAAATGCTTTATAAAACATTTCTAATATTGCTAAGAAGCAGGGCCATTAATAGACAGACAGAAGAATATGCCAACATTATTGTCCATTTGTACATTGGGAAATAGGCAGTTTGCTTTAAGCAAATGCACACCTTTGGAAAACAGCTGATTTGTGTGAAAGGTCCACATATTTGTCTGATATCATGATCAAATTAATATACTCACCAAGATGAACATTGACTCAACAAGACAACAATCTTGGCATGTTCTTTTTAAACTACACATGTATGAATGTGACAGCAAGCGGCAGTTTAAAAGGGATCTGTAAACAGGCATACTACTGTGAAATGTGGTAACTGACTTTTAAACTGTCCTTGTAGTTAAATATATATATATATATATATATTTAAAAAACAAACTATAAGTTAAAGTAACATTCAGATTGTGTAGCATAGGCTGATGCATTTTAAAACAATATTTACAGTATTACCTAGAGGCTTAGGTAGGAATTAAAGAGAAGTGTAAAAACCATAAAAAACTGCACCAATCTTATAGCAAAATATCTGTACATTTTAAAGATCATATAACTACACATCCATGAAAAAGGGGACCTTCACCAAGGGGTTCACATGAACACAAATTTGGTGGTTAAATACTATACAATAATTTTTACAATTAATATACTGATGTACCAACAAGGTAAGCCAGAAGCAGAGTATGTATTATGAAAAGTACAAATTTAGCTTCAGTTCAGTCCAGTCTTTGACTTTGGGATGGATCAAAATGCCTTGCCAGTGAGGAAGTAAAGGTAAGTGACTTACTTAACCATTTAACCCTATCACAGAATTTAAACTTAATCTCCATGCTAATTTAATGGGGATTTCCCATAAGTAAGAAATGCACAAAGCAATTCAGCCCTGATAATTTAATGTCAACCATTTCAGTATAATTTACAACGAATAAAAAAGAAAAGGACCCTTCGATTGTCAGAAGAGAATAAGGCCTGGTTCCCAACATTACACTAACACATAATTTTGAATGCTTACTGATAAAGCTTGTGGTAAAATCTCCCTGACTAACAAGGCACCAATTTCTATTGTAAGGATTCACCCATAATGGTCCTCAAAAATCAGAATACTGAGACATTAATTTTAGTGCTAATTAGTGAACATTTGTGTTATTAAAAGCTGCCTCTAGCTTAACACAGGTCTGCAGATAAGTCTTGAGTGTTTTATGCCATCTTGCAGTCAGACAAGTGAATGCCCTTGTGCATGGCACCCTTGCACAGAAAGAACATGAAATAGGGTAGAGTCCAATGACTTGGAGTGGTGCTGCAGTTGCATCTTGTTTGTACTTTGCTGGGACTGGATGACAGATGTAATTGTGTGCCAGCCTCCACCTCCCATTTCCAGTCCCTTGTTAGGAGTTGGTGAATATGGCTCGAGCACACACTGTCTTAGAAGACCTCTCAGCAAAGGATGCCCATAGCATACACATCCCTGGTATTTACAGATTACCAGGAAGTCAGGGTGGGCCATAAGGGACAATCACAATGGCAAGTAATGAATTTAATATCAAATTTACATTTTGGTTAAAAAAACTGAGTAACATACTGATGTAAAAAGATTTAAGTCAAATCCTATTGCTTTGATTAATCTGAGCAAGTTACTTCCAATTTTAGGCACTTGTTAACAGGGGTTAAAAGGAGAACCCATCATTTTTAAATTCCCATGTGTTTGCTAAATCTGAGCCCTTAAGAGTATTCCCTCTGTAGTGAAGGCTGGAACGGCAGTTTCATGGACACCCTCTCATGAAGGCGGTCTCAGGTCACATTGTCATCTCGGCACCATTAACAGGACGCAGGTTCTGATCATCGAAGCGCCGCCTCACACTTCGTCTCACCGCATCGGCCCGTCTGTAGGGTTGGTTTCTAAGATCTGTAAAGAGGAAAATGCCAATGAAAGGACAGCTATCAAGTACATCTCAGCAAGCTAGTTGGCAGCCAGTCAAAGCAGCTTGTGTAGAGTCAGCTAACCGGCCCTTCAAACCCACTGAGCATCCAACCAAATGTGCACATCTTCAGCATTTACAATTAAAATAAGATGTAATACTGGTAGGATTCTGAGACAGATTATTTTTATCACTGTTAGTAGCTTGGCTAGTTGAAATGTTTCTCCAATTGGAAGCACCTGTGCTCAGTCTTCAAAAATGAGAACAATGACAAACTGTCTTGTCATTATTGTTTTAACAAGGATAAGACAGGAACTGCAGAACAATTATTGAGATACTTTTTTTATGAACTAGAAATAATACTTAAAATCTCACTCCTTCAATAGTTTCCTGCCACCCATTCTGTTTCCACCCCAATCTACATGAGAAATGGGCCTAACTCCAACTTTCTAGTTCATTCCTAATGCAAGGCAGAATATTTGATATCTAAAAAGGCTGTGAATGAAGCCCAAACTAGTGCAGTGCATTCTGGGTGAAGGCAGCATTGTTTTAGTGAGATGAAATGGAGTAACAGGAATTTTAGGTAAGCACTCTTAGTATGAAAGCATGCTTTCATAAATAGGACTGATAGTCTAGCCAGCATTTAGCCTTATGAGTTAAGACATAGCAAAACAAAAAGGTTTCTTAATTTTCCCTTTAGTATGAATTTTTATTAGGAACTCAATCTTTTAAAATAAGTCTAGTTTTTAAGTTGGTAGTTTACATAGAAACTAATACTTGGTGAACATTCTACAGGGCAAAATCAAAAAGTCCAGTGGGACAGACCCATTCTCTTGGACTTGTCCCCTAAATAACTGTAAAATTGTGGGCTGGAGAGATGGCTCAGTGGTTAAGAGCACAAACTGCTCTTCTGAAGGTCCTGAGTTCAAATCCCAGCAACCACATGGTGGCTCACAACCATCTGTAACAAGATCTGACGCCCTCTTCTGGAGTGTCTGAAGATAGCTACAGTGTACTTACATATAATAAATAATCTTTAAAAAAATTGTAAAATTGTAAATTGTGATCTGTCTAGTCCATCTCAGACAAAACAAAGCCTAGTTACAATTAATATAATCTTCCCAAAGCCCTGTAGTTTAGGGTTCCTCAGACCAATTATAAATTTCCTCATCTTTCAAAAGCTACAGGTCAACTTCTGTAACTTCCCACTGTATTCTTTCAGATAAAACTGGCGTTAACTGAGTAACATGTAGACTAAAAAGAGGATTAAGAGAAGCAAATGCAACCAGTAATTCTCTTGCCAAGCCATCATAAAGGCAAGCAGAGAAAGCCACACATTACTCATGTGAGGCACAGAGACTGGTCAGATTCTCACCAGTATTACCCTTAACCGTAAGGAACCACTGAACTGCATATAGGAAAGAGGAGGAAGCTAAGTAAAAAGTGATGCTTGCCAGCTCTGTGTCTCCTCCACCACCGGTGTGCTAGAAGAGATCCTTACCCTCGAGTGAACATTTGGAAATTTAGTGATATTATTCTTCTTTAAGGCTAAACAGAAAACAAAAACACAAAATGATGGTTAAGTAAAAATGGGATGAAAACAGAAAGCAACTCAACTTAGTGCTTAACAATGCTGGGCATGTTAGCTAACAGAGGGTGTAGGCTCCACTACAGCTTGTGTTAGGTTAAACAGGGAAGGATGAGCATCTTCCCACCCAGCCCTGATCACCCAGGTTCAAGCTGCTTTGAAGATTGGCTCCAGAAAGACAAACAGTCCAACAACAAACAGTCGAGCAGATGAAAGTTTTCAGCCAGTTAACAAGCATTGGTGGTTAGGTACACTGCAGAGCAGGCAATGACAGATCTTTTGATTCAAAGACAAGCACACCTAGCAAATATAATTCATAGAATAGTTGTGCCACAAAACACCCAATTCCATGTCAATCACAGCACAGGAGATAGTCAATGGCTATTGAAAATTGGTAGTATGTTATTTGCTTCTTTTCTAAGCAACTATGCATAGACAAATTTGCTCCTTTTTGAACAAATGCTGATCCCAGGAAACTACTCAGACAAATCTTACACCTCCCTGCTTGTTTTTTAAATTCTATGAAAAAATACAATCTTTCAATAGTAAGTAAGTATACTATCTGTATTTCTGCTGCCACTGTCCTGCCAAGCAGATGAGGTATGGCCTCATCACCAGAAAGTACTGTAGTTTGACATGGAACAGTTGCCAGTGAAGGAATATAAGAAAGACAGGGAGCTCCTTCCTTAGTCTTTGCTTGCACCTCTGGCCTTGCCTCTCTGCTCTTAGTATGAAACTGTGACACCTAAAATAGGGCATGGCAGTAAATAGAGGTTACCACCCAGAGCAGTGTTTTGGGGACATGGGTTATGAACTGCTAGGTTATGGTCAGCGTTTTCAAGGTTATTGTTGAAAGCGTTCCCAGTGTAAGGCTCAGACTGAGTTCTAGCACACTTAGGACTGTATAAGACCTGAGAACGGCCAGTCTGCAGAGGTCTTTAGTGCAGCGTCAAGACATTTCTCATTTTCAACAGAGTGTAAACAATCTATGACTTCTATTGCCGGGAGCAGCATGCACTATGGTTCAGGTGAGGAGTCAGAGGGCAGCTTGCCTGAACTACCTCTTTCCCTTCAGCACCTGGCTACAGGGGCCCAATGTTAGTTGTCAGGCTTGGTGGCAGGCACCATAGCCTGCAGGATCATTTCACTCTTCCTTGCCCCTTTTAAACATTAAAAATTCTTAGTAGTTACTGTTTGTTGTCATTTTCATTCAAAGATTTGAGTCCCCAAATCTTTCACTGTTTGTTCTGAAAATATCTACAAGTGGTTCTATTAACTGTCACCCATATCCATATGGTTGCAGGAATGTGATAAATACATACATACATACATAAATGTACCAAAAATGTCAGTGAGTAACACAGTCATGACTGAAATACAAAACCATGCAGCACGAAGACAACAAAAAATGTAAAATGAAGATAGCATTCCACGCTAGCACAGTGGTTGGTCTTAAGACATGGAGGGAGAGTGTACATAAGGGGCGGGGGAGGGGAGATAAGAGGTTAAAAAAAACCTGTAGTGACCTTTTAATAGTATCAGGTGACAAAGAGCAACAGTTTAGTAATGGTATTCTTCAGTGAGAACAGGTTCGCAGAAAAACCGAGAGCCACGCTTGGCGGTGCGAGCAGTAAAGGGCACAGTCTTCAGCACTGCATTGACAATAACAGCCAGACAACACACGAGTAAGAAGCCAGCATCGGGTGCATTAGTACATGGTTAGTGTAAGAGGAAGGGTCAGAGAGAGGGCAATTTGTATTCCAGTTCATTAAAGTCAGAAGAAAGTCTGCGAAAAGGACTGAGGAAAAACTATTCTGAGACACAGGCAAATAAAACTACATTGTTCATTTTATAAGATGTCCTGGGGTATGGAGGACGATTTCATTCTTTTGTCTTTAAGGCAGGAGCTGAAATACACTCTAGTCAAGGATGACCTTTAACTCCTAATCTTCCTTCCCCCAACATCCTCAGTTCTAGGGTTACAGAAAGGTTCCACTATGGCCTGCCTGTGTCCTTTGAGTTCTTAATTATGAAGTTGGGTGCTTCCCTAATCTCAAGTTAATCTTGGTGTGGCACTTAGGTGTTTACCTTCATAGAACATGCAGAGTAGAACTTCCCGGTGCACAGAAGGCAGAGAAGTAACTCACAAGGGGACTCTGCAAGCCACCTCACAGTGTATGTTTACACCATGTGCTCTCCATGAGAAGAGACTGCCATTTTTTACTAGCCACTCATTTATGCTTCTTTAATAACAGCCAAGAAATCCTTTATTGACATCAAAAATCTAATCCCCATATCTACTTAACTTTCCTATATGGAGAATAATCAAAAGCGTCTATGGTTTTAGAACCTTGTCATGCCTATTCACAATTTTGAGTTAGCAATGAAATGAATTGCAATGGATCAATTATATTTTTGAAAAACTAGAATTTGGGAAATATGAATAGCCACATATTAAGGAATGTTTAGTTCTGATGTGATAAGGAGTAATAAATATGGTTACATTTTGGCTTTGTTTTGTAAGTATTCATCCTCAACTTTAAAAGATACATACTTAAATATTTCCAAATGAGGTGATAGGAAATGCCTAAGGATCTGGGGATTGGATGCTGAGGAGGAGATCAGTGGCACTAGGTGTACATTTAATAGGACTGACATCAGTTGCTTACTGTAGAGATAGGTAAAGAACACCTGCACATACATCATATAACTGTCTATACTTTAACAGAGTTTTAAACCTTACCGTAAGAGCAAAATGTCTGAAGAATCTTAGCTGATAAACAGCATTCATGTGGAAAGGACATTGAACAAAAGTCATTTACTGGTAAATAGTCCAGTCGCCTAAGTTACCACCCTCATCAGTAAGAGGCAATATAAAACCCCGGAGAACTAATTCAAGAAAAATATTAAGCTAGAAAAAGACAAACAAACCTAAAGCTAGGTCAGCTGATATTCATCCCCAGTTCTGAGATAGAACCCTTAAGATTCATCCAAACAAAAATATTAACTTCCTGTTGGCTTTGTTACTTTGAGGATTTTAAAGAGCATGCCAGAGAAACCCACATTAACTGTTAGTACAGAGAATGGATTCTCCTCATTATTTCTATTAGGCAAGCAAATAGGAGAGGCCACAAGGAGGAAACAGTGAAGTATAACGAATCAGACCCATAGGGAATCAATCAAACAGGGAAGAATACCTAAAGGTCCCCACAGAATGGACAAGATTGTTCACGGTGTTGGATTGCAAACAATATCAGAAGGTACTTTTAACCCTAGTTTACAATCTTGCTGCATAATTCTACATCTCATTAACCTAACTAAAGAGCTTTCCAACTGTTGCCAAAAGGAACCACTTCCATGAGGCTATGTGATCACTACAGATCACAAAGACGAAATACCCTTTACCTGTGATAATGTCTTCAATGGCGCCATCTTTTCCCTCGTACACATGTCTGTTATCTTTGACTTGTCGCCTTCTTAATTCTGCAATTAACTCCTGCTGTTGCCTCTTTGATTTATGGGAAGGGGACTGAAAGGAAAAGCAGAGACTGATGTCACCAGTACCCATCCGGACTTTAAAAATCCCCAAAGTGTACCTGAGCTTCATTGACCAGCCACAGACAACACTACAGACACTACCATCCCAACATTCTGCTTACGTGCCAAAACTTCAGGAAGCTTCTGGAAAGGGAACAGAAACTCTATGCTATGAACACACACAACACAGCTGGGCAGCAGTGTAAAGAGTATGTGTGTATGTCTGCGTGTGAAGGAGTAATACCTGCCTTGTTGTGTGAACGAGTAGTTGACTTGCCAACGCCATGTCGTTACGGCTTTGGATTATGAGTATCCAGCATTTATATGTGGGTCTGGCCAGCAAGCTCAGGTCCTCATGCATACACGGCAAGCATTTTATTAACTCTCCTCAGCCTGATAGGTCTATAGCTAGAGATAGCTGATAATGATCAGAAACTCCTCAAACCTTGCAGCAAAACCCCGTGACTCTTCATGATCTTTACTCAACAATGGTGTCCTTCAGGAAAAGCTTTGTTCCAACCCTCCTAGCGAAGACTATTGGCAAAGGTCAGTGCCCTTGGATACCAGGGATCCTTTCCAGGTTCAAGGCCCTGGTCATCAGATAATCTTATATGGATTTTCCCCCCATGAGACAGGGTTTCTCTGTAGTTCTGGCTATCCTGGAACTCACTCTGTAGACCAGGCTGGCCTTGAACTCAGAGATCCGCCTGTCTCTGCCTCCCAAGTGCTGGGATTAAAACTGTGCGCCACCACGGCCCGGCCTGGCCGTATAAGGATTCTGAATATACACCTAAACTCTGACCTCTGTAAACTTGACGAGGCTTCACAAGCATGCCCTTTCATTCCAGAAGCTGTTAAGCAAAGTCATGAGGTTTTTCCCACATGCCACCAAAGGCAGCGGTCAGGACCTTGCACAAGCTAGCCCATACGGCTTTCGACGTGAGCTTCCCTCGGGGCAGTCTCAGAAGCATGACGTCTTACCTTCGGGCCCTGCTGCTCCAGCAAGGCTTCTTGCTCTAACAGTTTTTCCATCAGAGCTTGTTCCTGCTTTTTCCTCAGCTCGTTTTCCTCTTCTGCTTGCTGGGAAATGCAATTTTAAAATAAAGAAAACTGAAAATTACATAAATGGAAATAATGATGGTTAAGGTTTCTTCAAGCCGTTATGGCTTGAACTGAATAGTTTGGGAGCGGCCGTAGAGGTCAGAAGCCCCTTCACAAGCAGGCTTCTCCGACTCGCTCACCGTCTCAACCTGGCAGTCTTCAGACGGCCTCTTTCTTTTGTTTTCTTTGTTGTTGTTGTTGTTGTTGTTTGTATGTCTTGTTTTTCGAGACAGGGTTTCTGTGTTTCTCTGGCTGTCCTGGAACTTACTCTGTAGACCAGGCTGACCTCAAACTCAGCCTGCCTCTGCCTCCCAAGTGCTGGGATTAAAGGCATGTGCCACCACTGCCTGGCAATCTCTCTCTTTTAAAACAATCCTATTTGCTGAATATATGTACATGTGTCTGCTGCTTTTGTTATGTTTCCTTAGCTCCTAGGAGGGAAAAACTGTATTAATTTACCAATATCACTTAATTCCCCATAATGCACCACGATCAACACCATGCCAGAATGTTGTTCAACATCCGTAGGACAATGAAAGATTTTTGTAACATCACCATGCAACCTCGCCACAGAAGCTAAATGATCACAAGGATGAACGGTAAGGCAAAGGAGCACAGTTGCAGACAGGCTGGACCACAGCACCCCAAAACTCGCTGTGGGCACATGTCCCAGCTGATGTCTAATCTCAGCATTGCCCAGGTGAGCTCACAGTCTCTACATATGGTTTCTCTTCTGACCTTAGGCTTGGAAATTTTCATGTAAAATAATGTGATTATAGCCAGGCAGTGGTGGCACATTGCCTTTAATCCCAGCACTTGGGAGGCAGAGGCAGGTGGATTTCTAAATTTGAGGCCAGCCTGGTCTACAGAGTGAGTTCCAGGACAGCTAGGGCTATACAGAGAAACCCTGTCTCAAACAAAACAAAACAAAACAAAACAAAGAAATGTGATTATAGTACGGCAAAGGGGCCTCCTGGGACATCTCTGCAGCTCACTAGCGTGACTAGTGACAGGGAACTACAGCTACCAGTTAACAACGCTGGAAGGCCGCAGGCTCCTCAGCATCCCATCCCTGGGCACCCTCACACCACAGAGGCGCTCCTCGTCCTCTTAGCTTCTGACAGGACACCATGATTAAAGGAGGTAACTATTTTAATCTGAATAGGCCCAGAAGTGAACCTTCAAAGCCATTAACCTCTGCTTGTTTTTCAAAAATGTTTCTCCTTATACTTCCCATGTTTTTTTTTTTTCTCAAAACTTTCATAATCTGCTAAAATCCTTTCCTCCACCAGTATGACCAATGTTAAACAGAGAGAATACCAGGTAATAGAGTTTGCCCTCAATATCTGTGGATTCCCCATCCATGAGTGTAATCAAATATAAATTAAAAATATTCAGAGGCAGGCGGATTTCTGAGTTTGAGGCCAGCCTGATCTGCAACCAGGTCTATATTGGCTGCTCTTCCAAAGGTCCTGAGTTCAAATCCCAGCAACTACATGGTGGCTCACAACCATCTATAAGGAGATCTGATGCCCTCTTCTGGTGTCGCTGAAGACAGCTACAGTATACTTACATATAGCAATAAATAAATCTTTAAAAAATATTCAGAAAAATACATCTTTACTAAACAGGGACAACATTTTCCCATTTCCTAAATTATAACTTACAACTCATATCCTAAATTATAACGTATTCCTAAATTATAAATTATATCTATTTGCATAATATGAACAAAGTAAATTGAATGAATTCATACCCCACAGGCTTATATTTTTAATACTCATTCCCTAGTTGGTGGGTCTGTTTGGGAAGTACCTTAGTCACTTTTCTATTGCTGTGATAAAACACTTTGACCAAGGCAGCCCTTAGAAAAGAAAGCATTTAATTGGAGGTTTGCTTACAGTTTCAGAGGTTTAGTCCAATTTCCTCATGGGGAGGAACATGGGGACGGAACAGCATAGCGATACCTGAGACCTTTATATCCTGATCCACAAGCAGGCAGGCAGGCAGACAGACGGATGGACGGACGGACAGACAGATTGAGTGTAGTATGGGCTTTTGAAACCTCAGGGCCCATTCCCAGTGACACACCACTTCCAACAAAACTCCACCTCCTAATTCTTTCCTGACAGCTCATCAACTGGTGACCAAGCATGCAAATATATGAGCCTATAGGGGCCAATCTTATTCAAACCAAGACAGGGTTAGGAGGCGTGGCCCTGTAGAAGGAGCTGTGTCACTGGACTTTGAGTTTTTGTTTTGTTTTGCTTTTTTAAAGATTTATTCACTTTATATGTATATGAGTACACTGTGGCTATCTTCAGACACACCAGAAGAGGGCATCAAATCTCATTATGGATGGTTGTGAACCACCATGTGGTTGATGAGAATTGAACTCAGGACCTCTGGAAGAGCAGTCAGTGTTCTTAACCACTGAGCTATCCCTCCAGCCTGACTTTGAGGTTTGTTTTGTTTTGTTTTTTGTTTTGTTCTGCTTTGTTTTTTTCGAGACAGGGTTTCTCTGTGTAGCCCTGGCTGTCCTGGAACTCACTCTGTAGACCAGGCTCGCCTCAAACTCAGAAATCCGCCTGCCTCTGCCTCCCAGAGTGCTGGGATCAAAGGCGTGCGCCATCACCGCCTGGTGACTTTGAGGTTTTGAGACTATTTTCCATCATCATGAACTCTGGAGCAGTAAGAGCGATTAAACTCTTACTTTTGTAAGCTGCTTTGGTCATGGTGCTTTTATCACAGTGATAGAAAAGAAACCAATACAATTGGTGTATGTGTTACAAGCAATCTAGAGACAAAATGTACAGGAAGACATGCAAGTTCTACGCAAGTAAACATAGCATCATTGTATGTGAAGGAATGGAATATCCTCAGAATCGTATCACCAAACCTCTGAAACCAAACCCCATTGGTACTAAAAGGCCACAGTGCTTCCTAGGCGCTACAAGTTTCTAAAAGTCTTCCTTGTCATCCTTTCCCAAAAGGGACAATCTCTGGAGACAATTTTTCTTTCAGTCATGTGCTTTTTCAACATCATGGATCGTGTCCCAGGATGGGTCCAGATTGAAAAGGAGAAAGCAGCTGTCTTACACAGCACTGTCCTTCATTCCATAATACTGAATGGTAAGTCTAGAAGTCTCACAGCTTGGTCACATCTTATGCCCATCGCCTTGCTTGTGAGGGTCACCAATAACAGGGCAACAGTGGTAACAGAGCACCTCCCCTGCGCCAGGCAGAGAGGCTTCATGGGAAAATGAACCATCATGGCCTGAGAGGGCAGAGTGTGATCACTGAGATCTCCTACCCAAGGCCAAGGAGACCTCTGAGAGGCGTTAGGTCACAAACACTTCTTGGGGAGGGCACCTATTGGGAACGTAGAGAAGAAGGCTAGAGGGTGTCCTTGTACTAACCTTGTAGGCTTTCACAAATCGAACAAAGACGGGGAAGAACACCGAGGGTGGAGTTGTCTTGGGATTTTCGCCAAAGTACTTCACCACATCATCAAAGGCATCCTGGAAAGAAGCAAGTTTTTCTTGCATCTCATTAGTTCCAGTACTAGGACTGCATGCACTTGGCCACACAACTAAAACAAAGAAGCTAGCCCATGGCCCCCATAGGAGTCACATCACTTCTAATACCTCACTAGTATAAGAGTGAGACAAAACAAATCATCTCTAAGACCTCCTGCTGTTTCTTCCCCATCTCTCCCTCTCTCCCTCCTCTCTCTCTCTCTCTCTCTCTCTCTCTCTCTCTCACACACACACACACACACACACACACACACACAGAGCTATTTCTTCCATCAGTTTCCTGAAACCACAACTCCTTAAACCACAATGTCAGGAAGGATCTTGGAAGCAACTCTGGCTCTAAATCCCAACTCTTTGATTCATACTCCTTGCTGTCCCCATGAAAAGGGACAGTCTCTTCTGTGTTCCACCACAACCCCAAACCAGGAGCTCTCACTGTCTGCCTCCAGTTCCCCGTCCCACTCTATGCTGACTCTAGGATGTGCACTGTACTCCGGTCAAAGTTTGCCTGTGTATCAGAGGTCCCTGGAGTGGCAGAGAATCAAGTCTTAGAGCTACAGAAACCGTAAACTCTAGGGAATAGAGACCTGTGCTAGAAGCATTCAGGAAAAAGGGGAAGAGAGGACTAATAGAGAAGAACACAAAAGGTCCCACTTGGAAAAGGCACTTTTGAGGACACTAAGAGGAAAATTAAACACTAACAACATAGAAGCTGACCCAGCAACATGAGACAAACACAGCGTTACTTTCCCAGCCCAGAGCCTGTGCCTCAGGCGGCCTGGAAGGGCAGGCGCACTGTCCTGGGCTACCTGGGCGATCTTAGCGTCATCCTGCAGTTTCTTCAGCTTGCCCTCGCTGTGGAGAATGAAGTCTTTCAGCAGTGTGTTGTGGTCATGCATGGTGTACTCTCTCTTGGTTAAATCCATTCCCCTCTGCAGCTCCTTGACATCCAGAAGAACGTTCTCAAGGGACACTGAGGGAGAGAACGCAACATGTCGGGAAGCGTCTACTGAGAGGAAAGCCAGCTCCTGAGGAGAGTTCTTGGAACCTGGCAAGGCTGACTTAGGACCTTGCAGAGAGTTGACACCTTTAGTCACAGGTAGCCTTTCACATGAGTTATTTAGGAACTGCCACTATCAGATACAATACATTCTTCATATGCACTAATCCTGCTCTTTCAGGAGGATACTTTGCCAAGGAGGAAAAGCAACATAAAGAATTTCTGTAGCCTGCCATTAAGTCACACAGTTCAGAGACAGCAAGGGTCTGGGGGAAAAATCCCAGCTTCTGCTTCTTGTGCTGAAGACCACGGCTCCACCCGCATCCAGCCTATTGGATTAGACGTAGGTTCAAACTGACCCAACTTTTCTGTTTCCCCTAGCCTACTTATTCTGGATGCTTCTGTGCTCCTGTAACTGTCCAGCAGAGGGCAGAATTTTACCTGTTGAACTGTAATTGCATAGAACACCAAGACGCAAGACAACCTTGGACAGCTTTTTTTTTTTAAAACCCTTTCTTGATTCAAAGAATTTGGTATAAGCCTTGCAATAATGCTACCATCCAGAAGTGGGCACACTCCTCCCCTCTTATGAGCCTCTCTCCATAGAGAAATTGGTTTCATTTTGATTTCTCTGTTACTCAGCTCTGAACATGGACGACTTACCAATCAGTGTGGTGTGTTCTCCCCTGACTAGACCTGCACTATTATGTCCCTGGTGCTTCCCCCAGTTTTGACCCCATAATATTCCTGATAGTGAGAAGTGCAGAGAAAGCACTCAAAACTGACCACTGACCAGCAAAGGAGCCGTCCGTCCTACCTGATGACATTAAAGGCAGACATGTGTCAGACAGCCTGGGCATCAGTTCACCCAGTAAGCAGGTCAGTCTGTATTTTTCTCACAGCCTTTTTTCAAGGGGAAATTTCCTCACCAAACCACCTGTGCCACTACTTAATAAGGTAGAATCTTGCTATTTAGTCTTAATTGGAGTTCTACTTAAGAACCTTAATTTAGGCAAAGGAAAACCATTCCATGATGCTAGCTGCAGAAGTGAGCTCTCAATGTGCCTACTCCAGCCTGGCTGTAGCCATAAAACCTGCGGTTCTCACTCTACAGTGGCCTCTACATCATCTAGTCTAGCCACATTATACTTTCAGTCATTCATTTGTTTATTTATCTAACCTCACAATCCAGTTTGCTCAAGTCTGAGTGAATCATGTCATCATATAAAAGCCATTATACCGGTAAGAACTGTATAGATTGCAATGGGCCTACATATTTGGCATAAGAAAATTTGACAAATCTATGGGTGTGTAGGGCAGAGAACTGTTAGAATGCTGAAGCAATAATCATTTCACTTGGCTAAAAAATGTCATAATTGCCATATAGACTCAGTAAGTCTGGGGTTGCTTCAAGAATCTAGTAATAGTTTTTAATGAACACTAGGTATTGATGGTTCAGTTTCAAGTTACAACTTGAAAATAACAGCTTATCACTAACTTTGGGATAAATTTATATACTGTTCTTATTTTGACACAGATATTCTTTTTTTTTTTTTTTGTTTTTTGTTTTTTGTTTTTTCGAGACAGGGTTTCTCTGTATAGCACTGGCTGTCCTGGATCTCACTCTATAGACCAGGCTGGCCTCAAACTCAGAAATCCGCCTGCCTCTACCTCCCAAGTGCTGGGATTACAGGCATGCGCCACCACCGCCCAGCGACCCAGATATTCTTATGAGAAGACAGTACATTATCTATAATACAACACTGAGAAGTCTTGGGTTCTGGTCCTGACTTTATTACTTCCCCCAGGTCATTACTGGCTGGGTCTTGCACACGATAACATCTACAATCAGTCTCAACGGTAATATGGGATTGCTAGTATCCTGCACAATCTAGTTGTCACATATAATTTAAATGAGAAAGTGTTAACTGCCAAAGCAAATAGCAACCAAGAAACACTGGTAGTTTAGATACGGTGTCTGCAAGTGGCACAGCTGAGCAAGCGGAATGCCAAAAAAGCAACCAAAGGATATCTCAGTCAGGACTGGCTGTCTTCATCATCATATCCTATCCATTAGTGACAGAACAAACAGGGTGCCGGATGGGCAATGGAAGAAGCACATCTCAGTCTTCAGAGAGAAGACACTGACAGCAGTTACCAGACCTACATTTAACTGCTCAGGGCTGGTTGGTACCATTACAACACATTCCAGCCCAGGACGGCTGACTCTATGATCGCGCCTCCTACAGCGGCTTCTAAAGAGTATTATGGCTTGGAATGACTCCCTCGTTATGATTTTAAACACCCAAGGTAACACTAACAGTACCTGCCGCAGCTTTTTCCACATAATGAAGCTCATTATAAAACAGAGTCACTTGCTGATATTTTTCTTTTACCACATTTGATATGTAGTGCAACAGCGTTTGCTTCCGGTCTGTTGACTTCGTGTCTAAGAGCTGGAAACCAAAGGGAACATGGGTTAGGTGGGAGAGCAAGGCACGCGCATCCCGAGTAAATAACGGAGGGCTGGAGGCCGATGCCCAGAGGAGACGCGAGAGTCAGTGTGCTCTGTAGAGAACCAGCTCACTGCTGCTCAGATAGCCTGAGGGTGTCCTGACAGGATGTGCTAAATGCCAGGGTAGCCTCTGAGCTAGGAATGTTTCAGACATTCATCTTGCTTCTAAGAATTGCCCCGTCCCTGCATCTGCTACCCACGCATCTCCCTAGCTCTAAGGAAGAACACAGAGATGGAAGGTGGAGCCAGCGGGTGTGCTAGGCGGCTCCAGAGGCAGCAGGTCCCTTACTCGCTATCCAGGACTCTGATAGCTGCCTCTCTCTCTGTATGTCCAGGTATTCTGAATCTGTGAACTTTACCAACCTGAGACAGAACTATTACGAAACAAGCTGGCCTTAGTACGGACATTTTCTTGTGACTATGTGACACATAACCCCATGAAACAATTACTTGCAAAGCACGACATAAGTACTAGGTATTATATGTGAACCTGTCATGATTTAAAAGTTAGGGGTTATATTTATGCTAAATCCACACATTACACTACTTTATAGAAAGAACTTGAACATCTGAGATGTTTAGCATCCTTGAAGATCTTGGGACAAATCCTACATAGATATTATTGATCAGATTATGATTTGTGTGTGTGTGTGTGTGTGTGTGTGTGTTATGACACTATCAATTAACTATGTCTTCCCTGACTTGGAAGCCACACTAGGCCTGCACAGCCTCGACAGAATGCAGGAAGGATAACTTTGCAAGGGTCTGTACTTTGTCCATGCAGAAAAGTAGAAATTAAGTATACATGTGGAACTATATTCTATTTTTTTCTAAACAAAATTATCTATTTGTCTGAAAAGTATACCCAATTTAGTTTAAATGGTTCCCTCTATTAGCTGTCTTCCGAGTCATTTTCCATCACCCTGGAACTTGAGATTATTGCAATAAAATGCAGTATTTATAATTCAGCTTCTTGAGAAAAGATTCCTAGAAATGGGATACTGGGTAAAAGGGTCGTTCCTGCCAAATGGTGTTTCAGAAAACGTATACCAACTCAGCATCCTGCAATAAGAGGATCTTCCTCCGACCCACTTCCCAACCCCTCCCAGGATAGGAACCCTCCCTCCACAACTTGATCTCTGCAGCTGTAAGTCCTTCAAGGATCCCGTATTCCTTTTAGTTCACACACCAGATCTAAACTCTGAAGTTTAAATCCATAGACTGCTCCTCGTTTGCTGCTATTCATATAGTTTCCGAGGGCCAAGATGATCTGGAAAAAGAGAGAGAGAAAAGAAGGATTCATCAGGACAGCCCCCGGGTGCGGGAAGGCCGCCAGTCAGGTCAGCTCTCCATGAACATAGCAAGAAAACTGCACTTGCCTCCAGGATTTTCTTGAGCTTTTGAGATGACTTGATGGAGACAGATGCTGCTATAATTGCGTGAAGTTGCTGGATTCCAATGGGAAGAAGAAAAGACAGGGAAAGATGGTTAAAAAAAAAAGGCAAACTGGCTGGAAAGTAAAAGCTATGCCTTAGGTGACGCTAGCATTACATATGCTCTTCTCAAAAACTATTCACAGTGACAAGTACGTGGGAAACCGTTCATCTCTAGCCAACCCGTAGCCAGTGAGATTTCAGTAGGAGTGACTAGCCTCTCTGGCATAATCCAGTTCCCTGTGCACCACCTCCACTCATACACAATTTATACTTTTAAATCAGCGAAGATGTCCAAGCGCGTGAAGGATGGGAGGGAATGGAGAGGCAGCCATGGAACTCTCTAGAAGTTCTCTGAGCATGCTTTGAACGAATATGCCGCTGGGAGCAGTAACTGAGATTTATTTTGAGAAACAGAACCAAGGACAAACTGATGCTTTTGATATCCCTAAGACTCCACCAGACGAACACGGGGCATGAGATGACTGATTATTCTTTTGTTGTTGTTGTTGTTGTTTTATTTTGTTTTTTGAGTCAGGGTTTCTCTGTGTAGTCCTGGATGTCCTGGAACTCACTCTGTAGACCAGGCTGGCTTTGAACTCAGAAATCCTCCTGCCTCTGCCTCCCAAGTGCTGGAATTACAGGCGTGCGCCACCATGCCTGGCTCTGACTATTCTGTATTTGTCCATCACCACAATCTACTTCAGCATAGGGCCAAAGAAGAAACATCCTCTAGCAATGTCAGTGGCTCCTGGGCATGGCTCGAGCCTATGGCTCACTTAAGATGGATGCTGAGTTCTTTTTAGGAATGAGAGTCAACCGTTCTAGTCTTGCCAATGAGAGCTTGTTTTTAGTGTCTTCTGTACTATTGCTACTTGAAACACAGAAGATACCCACAAACACAGAAGACAGTATCCTTTTGGGAGAACTGTTATATTCCTAGACTTGGATTCACGAGGCGAAAACTATAGCTTAATTCCAAATGTAATCTAGAAAGTTCTGGAGAGACTCTTTAGAACCCATATTGCACGGAGTGTCGCTCACAGAGATGATTAAGAATGAACGGCTCTACCTTTGTGTGCCCCTCCCCTCCCCCGCCAGAGCTGGTCAACTCACAGGAGTCAGCATCTGAATGCTCTCTGTGAAGTTGCCAATGAAGGCCATGATGGTCATCTTCTGCATGAGCCGCTCGATCTTACTGAACTGCATCATGAATCGGTCCTCATCTGACAAGTTCTCCAAGGGCTTCCTCTCCCGCTCATAGAGTCGGAGCACTTTGACCTCATTCTCAGTTGGCAAGAACCTCATCAAACATTCAACAAAGTCAACCGGGAGTGTCTTCAAGTCGAACCTGAAACCAGAGTAGCCGTATCAGTGATCTGCGCCCATCCGATCCAGCTCTTCTCCCACTAAGTCAACAGGCCCAGGACTCTGACAGCTGTCCTGTGGAAGTCCCACCATGGTGATGGTCCCAGCTGAGCACAGTTGTCCTGATACCCCAGACCATGCTCAAGGTTTGGTGCTTTTACCTGAGGGCTCCCAGGTAGCTTTAGCCTTTAGAAATCAAGAGTAGAGAACAGCAGACAGAATTTTAATGCTGGAACACAGACTAGTCTGCATGTCCAAGGGACTGTGAAATAATTCATAGAGAAAACCCCTGCACAGTTACAGAACATCTGGTATATTTTGAAAAATGTTTCTGAAGTTATTTTACTTTCTCTAGAGACAAATTCCTGTTTTAGGGGTCTGGAGAGATGGCTCAGTGGGTAAGAGCACTGACTGCTCTTCCGAAGGTCCTGAGTTCAAATCCCAGCAACGACATGGTGGCTCACAACCATCTGTAATGAGATCTGACGCCCTCTTCTGGGGTGTCTGAAGACAGCTACAATGTACTTACATATAATAAATCTTTAAAAAAAATTTCTGTTCTATATGGATAATTTTGACGTAGGTATATACATTCCTTGAAGGAATATCAGGTCTAGGCAAATGTTTGCTCAGTTTGAAACAAGTATTTGCTTAATTCTATTGTACTCTCCAGACAATCTTTCCTCAGAAAAAAAAAAAAAAGGAAACAAACAGGAATTGTCCATTCATTAGTATGGCAAACAAGATATATGAGATTATAAACGAGACTGCATAGCACATTTCAATACTGAAAATTAGAAAAGACTTCAGAAGACTATATTATATTATGTCTTTGGCTAAAGACACAAAAATTAGAGCAAATAATTTCTTAGAGTTAGGTAAGATTATTAGTCAAAAACTATAAAATATCAAATTATGAAAAATTATTTCCTAAAACAGCATTAACATCATTTTGGCTACAAGAAAATTGGGAAGATTTTTCTAACAAGTAAACAAAGCCATTACCTCCTGTACAATTTATAAATAAATTGGGGGGAAAAAATCCTTGTTTAAAATGACCGGAAAGTACTAAGATCACAGAATTTCCATTCCTGTTGTCATGGACTAAGAGCTGTATCTGCATCATGTCTGCGGCTGGCATTGGACTCTGTCATTCCACAGATGCCATCAAATGTGGACTCAGCAAGTCTCCAGATCCTCCAAAGCTGGCTGCCATCTCTCCCTTTATTCACGATCTGCCCCACTCAGCTCTTTTACGTGGGCCCTGTTGAAGGTCTCTACATATGACCAGAACAAGACAGTAACGCTGTCCCAATCCAGACCTTCTTGTTCTGAACTGACAAATGACAAGAGGGTCTGACGCTGTCCTGGGTACCTTCTGGGGCAGTGCTTTGGGGTTAACATCTTAGTTCCAAAGCAAGGAGAGCTCTAAAGGGGGATTACCAAGAGTTCCTCCATCTTGATGCTTGGATTTTACCGCACCATTCTGTTCTCTGCTGACCTGTAACCTATGTTCTTCCTTAAGCTGAGCTTGCTCAGGTTGACTTGCCCAGGATTCTGGAAACTTACACATGGATAGCTTTGCATATCTCGTCGGCAGACTTTCCGGCTTTCCGCAAAGTTATAGCAAGGTTTTTGGCTCTATTTGCTTCTAATAATGTCACTTTACTTGATCCCTTCTGTGTTATTTTCTGTTTGCTTGAAGAAAGATCTATGGCAGGACCTTGGGCTTTCGTTTTGAATATTTCTTCGAATTCATCCACGTTTAAATCCTAGAGAAGGAGGGCATTGTCAAATTGGATCATACGTTAAAATTAAGTCATCGTTCACTGTCCCTTAGCAAAAGTCTCATCATTTAGGCATTCCCTTAAGGAAAGGCCTCCCATAATGCTGAGTGTTTATCCCTGCATGGCTTGCTGAATTTTTCCTGTTTTTATTAGAGTTCTCCTATCTCCTAGTCAGAAGTGAATGTCCAGAGAACTACTGATTCTCACAATCCAATTCAATTCCATTGCTTTTGACAATTGATTTACATAGATATATCCCGCAGGCTAAGTCCATGAAGCCAGATGGTCAGTATAGTTACCAATTCCTTAACCAGCACAGTTCAAAAGTCTGTCTATGTTCTTATAAATTAAAGGGCATGGTTGTGCCAGACATGTAATTGGTGGCAAACACTTTTTTTTAAAGATTTATTCATTTATTATATGTAAGTACACTGTAGCTGTCTTCAGACACTCCAGGAGAGGGCGCCAGACTTCATTACGGATGGTTGTGAGCCACCATCTGGTTGCTGGGATTTGAATTCAAGACTTTCAGAAGAGGAGTCGGTGCTCTTAACACTGCCACCTCTAAGTGTTTAACTCTGGTGCTAAACACTTAAGATATTCAAACTGTTATCTTAATTTATTAGGCATAGCTTTAGAAACCTCTTATAAAAATCATGTCCATTTTAATTTTTTGATAGTGCAAGCCTACTTCTTCACACTGGAGTACAGAAACACAACATCCCTGATGCTTGCCAGCAAGCCTCACAGTCTGCACCTCTAGTCTAAAAGCGAGGAGACCGGTACCTCTAGGATCCGCTCATCATCGATTTCGTTGAAGACGGTGCCGTTGATCTGACTGGGCTTCAGGGCAACCCAGTTAAACACTGGCATTCGGAACTTCGTCTTGATTGGCTTCTTAATTTTCACAGCTGAAGGTGTCAGAGAAAAGCAAATTAAGTCCTGTCTAAAACCTCGTAACCTTGGGGAACATTAAGACAACAGTCCTTGCAGATGACACTTTAACGCTGGAGGAAGACGGCAAGAGGCACCTGGGTGGTGATACACACAGAGAGCACCTGGACTCGGCCAGAGCCATTCAAGGTCCCCATCCGGGAGCCTGACACTGGAGTGTTACAAAAGCTGTCTAGGGGCTGGGGATTGAGTTTATTTGGTTTAACTGAGGCCATTAAACTATTGCTTTCTAAGATACAGTATGAGACAATGCGACTAGAAAGCAGAAAGGAAAAACTGCCCTGCCTTTTAGTCCTCGGATATATGTTTATAAATAAGCTTTACAGGATGGTGTGAGACTGCAGGGAGGAAGGACTGCCTAACCTGCCAGGAAGGCACATTCCTGTGGGTGACTGTGAGGAAGGGACTGCACTGGCTACTGAGCCACTTCAAATAGACCAGGAGCATCAATGGCCTGTATCAGAGACCAGTGGAGACAGAGGGCCTCCGCAGAAATCACAGTGCCCCAAAGGAGTCCGTTATCTAGACATCATCATCAGTGGCCTTCTTAAATGGACTGAAATAGAGAGGCTTGGATCTACTATTTATGGGCTAAAGGGTATTACTGCCTCTCCTTTTAAAAAAACAAACCTAAAAGATAACGCTTTACCATTCTATATATTATTACACATTGTAAACAAGGCTTTCCAAACCACTTAGCTATATACACCCCTATATAAACCTGTCCAGGGCCCCCACCTGCCCACTATGAGCGTCACTGTTCACCATCATTAGCAGGGAAGGGGAGAGAAAGTTAATGCTTTGGGATAGAACACAATAAAGATGACGGGAGCTTTCTCTGAAAAGCCCCCTGCCTCCGTGGATATTTACTGCAAAAGGATAGAGCTAATGCCTCTCATTCCTCCAGAGTTACCAAGGCCATAGGACGAGAAGGAATGTCATCAGATAAATCCACACAGAAGCATGCAGCAACACAGAGACACAGCTTTTGCCAAAACAGGCTGTTCTATCACCAGACGTGGCACCATTATCAACAGTGTTAGATTCCTGGTCACACTTAACGTTTGGTCTACACTACCCAGGAGAACCAATGACCTCGACAGGCAAAGGCTTTCTCTAATTGACCCTTCATCCAAAGAGTGGGGGGCTGTGGTAAGGGAGATGGTGGAGGAGGTATTTTTTCAACTCAAGTAAGGAAAAATTTCCTGACTTCAGCTAGGAAATATAAAGTATGGCAGACAGCAGGGCCTATAGGTGTCGAGGACATATACTGTGACCCCAGGACTCAAACTAAAGAAAGTAGCTTTAAATGGGTGGTTATTCCACACAATAGAGCCAGGGGCAGTGGGAGGGTCCTGGTAAGGTACGGCCAACCATTTCCCCTCATTCTCCTGATTTCCTTAGAATACAGTCAGAGTGGAAAAATTAGTACTGACTATGAAAACTGAACGCTAAGAAAGAAACATTCCTCTATCTAAGGGAAGGAGTGGAACACGGCCTCTGGATCCGAGGCCATGCCTGCAGGAGGTGTACAGATTCAGCTGAAGCACATGGGCAAACCTGGAGTCACAGTCAGCCAACACCCAGACTAGCTGGAGACACAATGTCAAATGCAGTGGTTCGAAGTAGGACGGGATGGAGAGATGTCAAGGCACGGGGTGACCGACAGAACACACGGGAAATACTCAACACGCTTGGTGCGGAGCGACCTACAGAAAAGCTTGATTGGCCCGTCTTTTGCGGAAGCAGAAAGAACAGAAAATACAAAATATATAGATAGATATTAGATACAGTTAGAGTCAGTGGCCCAGCAGTTCACAACACTCTCAGCATAGAGCTTCATGCTTTGTGGACACATTTCAGCAGCACAAAGCCAAAAATCCATTCTCCTGCCTGTGAAGACTCACTTTGTGCTTTTGTTTATGTTACTGTATCCTCCCCCACCCCCCGGGGAGAAAGAGAAAACAAAACAAAACATTTCATTGTAAGGGACCCAAGCAGCCATAGTGAACTGTACTAGCTGTCCCATAGGCTACAAACAAGGTCTCAATAACACAGGCTCAGCCACAGTCAAACACTGAGAGGATTCGAGCATATCTTCTCAGAGCAAAGAGAAGGCTGCCAACCAGCTGCACAGGCATCCACCTGTGAGGATCACGAGGGCCGCAGACCACACAACTCTGCGCCATAGAGTTAAAACACCCCCCCCCCAGTCAAGGAAGTAGAAAATGCCTTAATCCACAGGTGACCGACCTCAGGAAAGGAATCAGATTGGTCCGTTTGACTTGAAGATGTCTTCAACTTGACAATGTGAGTGACTATATCACATCATTAACATTTTCTTTAAGAAATCTATAGAATTTTTTCAACTACAGATACACTATGGGACTTCCTCCTGACTCCCTGCTGTGTCCTCTCTTGCCCACTGCAGAGATGGCTAGATATCCTGTCATGGTGGGTCTACCGACTAAGGGTTTTTCCCAAAGTAATGGGAAATTACTTCTACTGAGATAGCCAATGACCTCGACGGGCAAAGGCTTTCTCTAATTGACCCTTCATCCAAAGGGTGGGGGCGGTGGGGTTGCGGTAAGGGAAGGGTCTTTTCAACTCAAGTAAGGAAAAGTTTCCTGACTTCAGCTAGGCATAAAGTATAGCAGACAGCTCTGTCTCTTACTTCTGCTGAGATATCCTGATTCTCTCAGGCCTTTCGATTCCAGAGAGAAAATCATTGGTCACGCAAGGAGAATATCTGACAAAATTAGCTTCAGTTATGCTGAACTGGAAGCGGAGTTAAGGATGAGTAACAGGGAGATGAAAGGCCTCGCAGAAAATGCCAACTCCCAAATTATGAAACACTTAGGGCTTTGGAATCTTATGAAACAAGACATACCTTATAACTATTGGCAGACACTTAATGAGATGAGAGGACTTTTTCAGTCCCACCTACGGTATTCTACTGTGCACAATAACAATGGAGACATCTACCTGTGAGGCTCCTGGGCGCAGCAGGAATCAGCTGAGCACAGAACTCTGCACCATAAATTTAAAACACCTTAGAGTTAACAAAGTTAACAACAAAATGGCTGCAAGGGCTTAATACAAAATGGTTGCACGGCCGTCCAGAAGAAAGACACTTCGGACTCGCAGCCTCGGCCCGCAGCCCACTTCCCTGCCAATGCCATCATTGGGCTAATTTAGCTCATGTGAAAGCAAGCGGATGCTCGACTGCAGGTTAGCAATGGAGAAAGCAGCAGCTCCAGGTGAGGCGTGGTAGACGCATCTCACAGAGAAGGCTCATCTGGAGCTACAAGGAAAGCTTAGTCAGTGACCCAGGTGCGCAAGACAATGGTGGCATCCATTTTGGGTCACCAGGCATGACCCGGTGACAGAGCAGACACCCAGAGACCACATGAGGCCTGTTATTTACATTCAGAATCCAATAGCTCCATGGTGACTCGCCTCCACCTTTCCTCTTCGGAAGCAATAAAAGTTCTAGAAGAAAGTGGTAAACATGGAAGATCTTGAAGGGTAAAAATAAGCCACAAATTTACCAAGAAATTGAAAAAGGATCTCTGGATCCTTGATAACTTTACAGATGTTGCTGCTACAACAACAGTAGAATCTGAGGTGGGCAAATCTGCTTTAAGAAACTTTTGGATGGCCAGGCTGTGGTGGCGCACACCTTTAATCCCAGCACTTGGGAGGCAGAGGCAGGCGGATTTTTGAGTTCGAGGCTAGCCAGGTCTACAGAGTGAGTTCTAGGACAGCCAGAGATACACAGAGAAACCCTGTCTTGAAAAAAACAAAACAAAACAAAACAAAACAAAACAAAACAAAGAAACTTTTGGATGGCTGAAAGGGTTGAGTCACTTGGAGAAATTATCTCCAAGGAGGTTTGGGGGCGTGGGGGAGCAGAGAAAGCTTGTGAGGAAAGCCTTGGAGGGACTGAGAAGAAACCTCTAAAGACTGTCCCTTAGGCTGGGATACTACAGAGAGCTCCACAGCCTTGGAACCAGAGCAGGGCTTCTCCACCTCCCTAATGCTGAGACCCTTTAACATAGCACCTCGCGCTGCGGTGACTCCCTCCCCACCCAACCCTAAAATTAGTTCATTGCTACTTCATAACTATACCTTGCCTAGTCAAGAATCATAATGTAAATATCTAATATGCAGGATATCTGATATGTGGCCCCTGTGAAAGGGTTGTTCGACCTCCCCCCTCAAAGAGGTTGTGACCCCCAAGTTGAGAACCGCTGAACTAGAGGGTAGCAGCAGGACAGCAGCTCACAGTAACTGAGAGAGTTGGAGAACAGTGAGACCTAGTGTCACAGAGTCAGACAGCCACCTCAGAACAGAGCTAATTGTATCACAGGGACAAACAGCCACCTTAGAACAGAGCTAATTGTATCACAGGGACAGACAGCCACCTCAGATCAGAGCTACCCAGTCTCACAGGGACAGTCACCTCAGATCAGCGCTAGCCAGGATCACAGGGACAGACAGCCACGTTAGAGCAAAGCTACCTAGTAGTCCAAAGCAGCAATTCAGAGCAGTGCTAGTGTATTGGTTCCTTTTTTAGTTTGTTTTCAGTTTGTTTGTTTGTTTGTTTCTTATTGTCAACTAGACACAGGTTAAGAGTCATCTTGGTAGAAGAAGCATCAGTTGAGAAAATGCCTCCAGTAAGATTGACCTGTAAGTAAGATGTGAGGCAATTTACTGATTACTGATTGATGTAAGAGGTTCCAGCTCATTTTGAGCTATTTGACTGCTAGGTCCTTGTACAAGAAAGCAGGCTGGGCAAACAACGGAGAGCAAGCCAGTCCACAGCATTTCTCCACAGCCTCTGCATCAGTTCCTGCCTCCAGCTTCCTGCCTTGAAATCCTGCCCTAGTTTCTCTTCATGATAAACTGTAAGCTAAAATAAGCCCTTCCCTTCCCAAGATGCATTGCTTAGGGTGTTTATCACAGCAATAACCAAAAGCAAACTAAGACTGTTATACAGTATCACTAGGAAAGTCTCCCAATAGCAGAGCTGCCTGGTGTCACATGGTGGCAGCCTCAGAGCTGGAACTCAATGTAACAGCCACCTCTAAGGGGAATTGCTTAGTATCCCTTGCAGGGATTGCTACCTCCAAGCAGGGCCACCAATTATTACAGAGAAAGCTACCCAGTAGCAAAGGATTCCAACCTCAAAGCAGTTACTCAGTATCACAGGACAGGCAGCTCAGAGCAGAGATCCCTAGAGCACAGGTGATAAACCCAGCACAGTGCTACCCACTGTCACAGGGGCAGGACCTCAGAACAACTCCAAACGCTCAGCGACACTCTGAAATGGCTCAGTAGTAAAGAGTAAAATTTCATTTGCAAGACTCAAAAATAGTAACTTATTTCAAGGCTTTGGAAGAATTCCCTTCCTTTCCCTCCCCTGCCTCTTCTCCTTCCAGTAAGGTAGGGCACACCCTTACCTCCTGACAAGCAGGAGGACATGAATTATTTGGAAGCTTTTCAAATCATAAAAAAAAAAAAGTCACTGTTGCTCCCCCTTGAAGCCTAAAATTACTCTGGCAAATCCTGACACCTACAAATGCTCAGAAGACATGCCTGCGACCCTGCGCCCTGTTCTTCTCTACAGATGACACTCCCAACAACTAAAAAAAGAATAACTCTCAATTTTAGCACCTAGTTCAGAGCTTCGGCCACTGCAGGTAGAGACAGTGGAAATACTAGATGACAAGGAAGAGTGTGACAAATGCTACTCGGAGGATTCCTGCCCTAGTGTCTCTCATGTATGACAATTTCCCCTTTGCTGTCTCCGTTAGCAGGAATGTCCTTCTAAGGGACATGAGAAAGATCCAGCTGCTGAAAGAGCAGCTTTAGCTCTCCAGAGAGAGCGCGAGACATCAGGGCTCCACACACAAGTGCCTCCTCCATTTCCACCCTGTGTTCTCACCTGCTAATCCTGAGTTGAAAACTACTGTAGGTGAAGAAGTCCCAGGCAGTGGGGGTGCAGAGGGAGGTGGGGGTGGGGGCAGAGGAGGAGCTGGCACAGTCTCAGCAGCAGGACCTGGGAGTGGAGGGGGCGGAGGGGGCGGGGGAGGGGGTGGAGGTGGTGGGGGAGGAGGTGGGGACATAGGTGGTGATGCTGGTCCGTTTTGCGCTGGAGAAAAGAAACAAAATGTCACAGGCATATAAAGCATAAGAAAACTGCTCGTCAGGTAATGTTGGCTAGATCCTGTCTGCCCACATAAAAGTGGAACCGATCTCTACAAGCATTCTGTGGTATAGACTCACACACACACACACACACACACACACACACACACACACACACACACGCACAAACTCACACGCACGCACAAACTCGCACGCACGCACGCAGGCACGCGTGCACCACTCAAACAGAACAATAACAAACAAATACAATTTTTAAATGAAATTTAAAACAAAAAAAGCACAAAAAAACAAAACATAACAGTCCTTACTGAGAAACCGGAAACTATTATTAACGTAAGTGACATGAAAAGTCAATCTCAAAATACAAACTCTTGTTGTAATCTATCGTATCCAATGCATGCGCGGGTGTGCACGTGGGCACGGTGCCCGCAGGGGCCAGAGCATTCCCTCTGGAGTAGGCATTATAGGTCGTTGTGAGCCACGTTCTGTGGGTGCTGGGAGACAAACGTGGGTGTCTAGGAGAGACATTGTACTCATGCAGTGCTCTTAACCACTAAGCCTTTCTCCAGCTCCTCAAAATGGAATCTTTCTTAAGATAAGGGAAAGTGCTTAAGAAAGGACATGTCTACCGTCCCACCAGGCCATCTTACCTGCTGCAGGTGTGTCTGATGACGGAGGTAGTGGTGGGGGAGGAGGGACTGAGGGTCCTGAAGAGGTGGCCCCTGGAACTGGTCCTGCATAGTTACCCACTGCTAGTTCTGACCCCGTGGACACTGTGCCAGAGGCCATGACTGGCAGAATGGCGATGTCCCCATCTCCCTTCTTCTGAATTTTAATGGTCCCTTGCTTCTCCAGTTCATGAATCTTTTTTTCCAGGGTAGACTGTCTTTGAATGGCTTCTTCCTTTTCTTTGACCATCTTTCTTAACGTGTGGACCTGGGTATTTGCATCTTTGTAAATTTCCTGCAAAAGAAGTCATGTTCGGGTCTCTGACTTCATAGAACATTCCCAGGTAAACCTGGATAAGTTAACTGAGGGAAACAGGTGGAGAAAGAACACCACTCAGGCGTTCTAGGAAACTGTGGGATTCAGCCAGAACATAAGGAGTCCTGGTAATAATTATCAATTGAGCTAATAATGCAAGCAATGTATTCTAGCGTCGGCTGCTGTTAATGAAATCCTTTCCATCTAATTAGTGGAGTTAGTGCCACTTTCCCCGCAGGCGAAAGAGAACAGACCAGAGATGACTTTATCCACAAATTGAATTTGAAACATCCCATGGGTATCACGGTGGTTCCCCATGCTTTCTTTTACTAATTATAAAATAAAACGTATCTGTAACACCTAGATACAAGCTGACTAACAAGAGACAAAAAGCCCCTAAATCAGGCTTTGATAGAAATCAGACTATGATTAAAACCTCGGCAAATAGCTGGGTTGGTAATGCAGACCTTTCATCTTAGGACTGTGGAAGTGGAGGCCTAGTTGATCTTTGCAATGATTTTCAGGCCAGTCAGGGCTACACACTGAGACCCCGTCACCAGAAGATATATAGGCAAGCAAGCAAACAAACTGCAAAGCCAGAGTGACCAGAAGCTGGCAGCACGCCTGATTTCTCTGGCCCTTATGAGAGCTCCCAGATGGAGCGCAGGACAGCCATTGCTGGAACATCTTCCCTTTTGGCCATGCATTTAACAAAACAACCCAGAGCTTCCCACCACCAGTTACTTAGCTTTCTCAAAGTTTATAGTACAAAGCAAAGTTAAAATTCAATTCAAGCCGGGCGGTGGTGGAGCACACCTTTAATCCCAGCGCTTGGGAGGCAGAGGCAGGCGGATTTCTGAGTTCGAGGCCAGTCTGGTCTACAAAGTGAGTTCCAGGACAGCCAGGGCTATACAGAGACACCCTGTCTAGAAAAACAACAACAACAACAACAAAAACAAAAACAAAAAAAATTTCAATTCAAAGGCCATTTTAGGTGCTTCTATTATTCTGGTGTGAACGGCTATGCGGAACTGAACTTATGGCCTGGGACCTCTGCAAGAGTTATCTCTCACTCCCAACAGGCAGGGAACAGTCTCTCCTACACTCTGTCTATTATTTGTCATCTGAGGGTCTGGACTTGAATGAAGCCCATATGCTACAGCTTTGTCTTGATGGTGTGCCAGGAAATACGTTATCAGAGCTAACTGTAGGCCGTGTCAGAATATCAAACAGCACACACAGCCAGGATAACTATCACAGAAAATGTGCCATCACATCAACTGTTGGTGTTGACAGCAAGCCAAGAGTCTGACAGCCCTCTAGGCATATGGGCTTTATGTTCCGAACAGCTCCAAGGATGCAGATGATTCAGACTTCCATAACTGCCTGACGTAAGGCAAAATGGCAGTAAGGTAAAACAAAATGGCTAGTATTATGCGATAATAAAATGCACTGGACTTTGGTGAATACCTTTACGTCTAACCTGTGCTGTGAACTGTTTCCATAGCAACCACTAAATCTGGTTTTGAGTAAAAGCGAAGTAAACACAATCAATGAGGCCTAAGTCCTAATGAAAACAAACAGGCAGAAAGAAGTGATTCTGTGCTTTGTTTTTGTTCACAACCACAGGGAGAACCCTCAGAATCAACTCAGCCTCCCCTAGATAGGAAACCATCGATGCTCCCAATCTCTGTGATAAGGAAATATGGAAGCTGATGTTCATGATTATGCACACATTTGTACACATATAGTATGACTGCTTTTGAGGAAGCCTCTGAAATGCTTACAATAAATACATGGTATCAATGCATTCCTCTGAAATGAACATGCTCTGCACTGGACCAGCCTTGAAAGAACTAGCGTGCACGGAAAGCCCTGGCACGCCCATCTGGATGGATGCTACCCGCACACTTACCCGGACGACATCCAGTTCCTTATTCCTCTGCATGAGTTGCTTTTCCAGTTCCACGATCTTGGACATGGCTTCGTTCTCCGTGTCCTGCAGCTTTTCAGACAACTGTGAAATTGTGACGAGGAAACAGAGTCACAACGCACATCACTCTAATCTGGTCCTTGATCCTCAGAATCTTATATTCCCAGTCAACCAGAGACCCATCAAACTCTTGCATATATTCCAAAAGTTATTTTCTGGAAATATTAATTTGTATACTATGGTTCTGAAGACATATTTGTTTCTATCAAGGAATTAATAATGTATATGTGGCCTCTATAAAACCCATAAAACATATAAAAGCCTTTCAGTGTTTGAACATACATAGCCATCTCTCTCTCCTGTCCTGGAGCTAAATGTAGGAAAAATTAAGGTGAAGGAAGAATGGAAGACCACCTTCCCACGCCCAAGAAAGAACCACCAGGCAAAAGCTTCTGGAAATTTTTGATCGGAAAAACATGGCTGTATCATTTTAGTCAGCTAAACAAAGTACTATGGCTTTCTTCAGCCCAAACTACCCAATAATGGCAGTTATTTTTATAAATCTCAGTAGAGAAAGGCTGGTTGGGAGGAATGAGACAGGGAACCGCGTGCTAAGTAGTTTTCATATAAAGTTCTACAATCAAGAAACTCTTGACTCCCCATTGGGCACAATAACAGGCAAAGACATCCACTGAAGCAAGACAGAAGATTAGATAGAGATTTACAGGTTAAGAGTGTAATTTCAGGGCTGGAGAGATGGCTCAGTGGTTAAGAGCACTGACTGCTCTTCCAAAGGGCCTGAGTTCAATTCCCAGCAACCACATGGAGGCTCACAACCATCTGTAATGGGATCCGATGTCCTCTTCTGGAGTGTCTGAAGACAGCGACAGTGCACCCACATACATGAAATAAATAAATCTTTAGAGTTTAATTTCAAAGAGAGAAAAAAGAAAAAGAAAACAAAGCTTTTAAAGGAAACAATTGAACCCGTAAACTCTCTTACTGAGCAGATGCCAACCAAGTCAATGCAGAGCTTCTCAAAGGGGGGACTTTGGGCTTACAAACTTGTTTTAACTATAAGCCATGGGAAGCCCCATTTTTCCACAGTGATGGTAAGGGATAAAATAAACATATACAAGATTCTAAAAAAAAATTATGTCGGGGAAACAAAACCACTCTGCAGAGAGAGAGAGAAATAATATTCTTACAAATAGAGACAACTTACTTCACAGTAAATTGTTGTGACAAGAATTCAAGAATTTTGTTTTCAAGAGCTCAGTGGTACAGTAAGTACTCTCCTCACATACAGAGGCCTAAGGGTCACTACAGGGCAATGGTAAAAAACAGCTTGGCCCTCATGATGTGTGGGTTTTTGAAAAATACTGCTCTCCATTTACCTCTTCAATATGCAACATGGTAACATCTCACAGCCTCTAGGTTAGACACGAGACAGTCCTATCCCTCAGGCTCTGAGGGCACCATGAGAAGGTGGGTCATCTTCAGAGACTCCATGATGAGGCCAGAGTCCCTCTGTGTGTGTGTGTGTGTGTGTGTGTGTGTGTAGGGGGGGGCTTGCACTTACGCTGTCAACTTTCCTACTCTGTGTTGGCAGCTAGGGTTGCCAGAGTGCGACTTGGAAGACATGGATCAGGAAGGTAAGTGGAGACAGAGCAAGGGCTTTGTCCCTCCTACAAAGAACCTAGACAGCTTCTGAGTTCTGCTCATTCCTCCACTTCAAATCCTTTCGCTGCCTCCCACAAAAGCGAGCATTAGCCCGTCTGGCCCCCACTGCATTTCCCTCTCCCAGATGCAGTTACATGAGAGATGTTTTCTTCCAGTTCCTCCACCCGCTCCAAGGCAGCGTTCTTGGTTTCCGCGTCTTCCAGCAGAGCTCCCACGTCGAACACGTTGTCCAGGTAAGCCTGAATCTGGACCTGCAGCTTGTCACTCTCTGTGTGCTTCAACTTCTAAAGACAAAGATCCCAGAGACGACGGGTTAGCTACCCGTGGGCGCAGGACGTCATTTCCCACGCCGCTGCATCTGTTACAAGTAGTCTACCTTTCCCCTCAAGAGTTTAACTCATCCTCCTGAAGAGGACTGCAGCATATTCCAATGAAGAGGGTATGACCATACTATTTCCTAAATACATAGACACATACACACACACATACATACACACAGAAAGAGAGAGAGAGAGAGAGAGAGAGAGAGAGAGAGAGAGAGAGAGAGAGAGAGAGGCTGCCTTCGAACACTTGCTACAAATACATAGACACACAGAGAGAGAGATATAGAGAGAAAGAGAGAGAGAGAGAGAGAGAGAGAGAGAGAGAGAGAGAGAGAGATTGCCTTCGAACACTTGCTACTCTAAAGTTAAAACATTTTTTATGTAAGTAAACTTAAAACCACAGGGACATTAAAGGAGGGTTTGAAATGGAATAACTACAAGCCCTGTGAAATCTAAGGGGCATCTAGGGAGGGGTGACTGTGGCTAGGAGCAAATAGATTTATCTAGGAGCCATCAACTGCACTCATACTTAGCTTTAGCACACTGATAGAACTCATCCTGTACAATTCCTTTCCTAAGACAGTGCCTTGAATGTATAATTCAAGGCTCCCTAAAGCAAGAATCAGAAAGTGTCCTCTAGTTCACTATATCTCAGGCTGAGGACACTAAAGTGACTCAGGAAGTAGTTTTTCTGGTGACACCAGAGGCCTAAGAAATCAGTTATTCAGTTACTAAATTATTCAGTTACTGATTATTCAGTTACTAAATTACTCCAGAGACTCTGAAGCCAGAATAATATCTAGCATATGGATGATGCCAATAAGTGAATGAACATATCCACAATCGCTTGCAAAAAAAGGCTGTCTTTGTAAACAAATAAAAAATTTGTATATCAGATGCATATATTATTCTTCTAATGACCTCCTCTATCCATGAGGGTCCAGAGCCAACGTAACATAGTTGACCAAGTACAGGGTTGGGGGAGGCGAGTGCGGTATTTTTAAGAGAAATTTCAGATTACATGATTTCTTAAGAAAAATACTTTTTCTCTTAGTTTAAAATAAACTGTTAAATTAAACCCGAGTATATTCCATCTTACTTTAAAAGTCAGAAATGAAACAAAGACACAGAAATCTAGAGCTGAAAAAGAATAGACAACAGAGAGGGAGCAATAAGGGACTTCCCCAGGGGTGGCAGTAGCTATGGGATGTGCACCAATGTCACTAGTGGCTATGACACCTAGAATCCAAAGTAAAGCCTCAGAAAACTGAACCTCCACCAGGAATGAGAATTTGCACTCCAGATTTTCATTCAAATCCTGCAATTTGTGAAGCACAAGAAGAAAGAAGACAAACCCCAGTCCCAAACCATGCCAGGGGTGGAAAGGGGTCAATATATCAATACAGTCTGCCCACCGATAAGGTGGGTGCAAGGTATGGGGTTTCCTGGATTCATGCCTAACAAACAGGGGCAGCTGAAGTCTGGACACAGCCCAGGGAAGCCCTTCCATCATTCCCGTATCTGGAAAACCATGAAATCTTGGTCAGCAATTCATGGCCTACCACCAGGACTCTTCCAAATTCAACTGCACCATTGACATAAGACAGGGAAAACACATGCTCCCTAGTGACAGACAGGGAGGACATCTATGAGTACCACATATACTTTCTGTTTCTTTATTGGAGAACTTCAGGGAACTGGCTGGGCACATCTGTGTGTCAGGGAGAAAAAGAAACTAAACTACTTTCTCTCAAGAAGCAAAAACACCTCTTTCGGGACGGTGCTCAGAGGCACTCAGGATGGTCCAGCAATTGACATACCGTCGTAGGCTCTCCTACAATACAGCCTCTAACAAAACTAGGCTGTCTCAAACCCCTGGCAACAGGATTGTTTACCTTTACACCAAGAAGGTTGGGAAGGCACCTAAATCGGCATGTGGCCAACTGCGAGGGGTTCATGCTGTGAGACCCAAAGTCCTTATGAGATTGTCTAAGAAAAAGAAGCACGTCAGCAGAGCCTATGGTGGCTCCATGTGTGCCAAGTGCGTCCGTGACAGGATCAAGCGGGCTTTCCTTATTGAGGAGCAGAAAATTGTGGTGAAAGTGTTGAAGGCACAAGTTCAGAGTCAGAAAGCAAAATAAATGCAGCTTTTTTAAATAATAAAAATCAAGACTTGGAAAAAAAAAAGAAGCAAAAACATGTTCAAAAACAACAAGTACTTTAAGCAGAAGTAATGGCTTCAGGAGGAAGTCTCTAATGTCCTTTCCTTATTCCTTCTTAATGCTCTAAACATCAACTCATTCACCAACCGTCTTAGCTAGATGCTGCCCGCTCAGATAGGTTCCCAAGAGTGCCCAAAACAAAAACTGTTCTCCAGTGTTGGTAAAGATGCAATGAGACTTGACCCAGACAGAGCTCAAAAGCAAAGGAAGCCTGCAGTGATACTCCGAGAAATGTCTGACTCCAGAAATAAAAGGCTGCAGGCAGTAGGCCCACAGATGTCCCAGGAGTTCTGTAAGAAATCCAGCTCTGCTGGCAGACTCCATCATTCACATCGGTTCTCGGTAACTAGCATGGCAATTGTGGGACCACATAACGCTTTAGGCATTCTCTAATTACTAAAGCAAATGAACCTCTGAGACTAGGCAATGAATCCATTCTTAAAATGACACCAAGAAAGATAGCCATACTTACATCCAAGTATTCATCCAGGCCTAATTTGGTAAATTCATACTGGAGATGGACTCTGAAGTTCATGTCTTCTACTGAATGGACTACAATATTGATAAACTGCATAGAGGCCACCTGAAAGGAAAGTTCCAAGGGGTTAAAACTGGCTCCAAGTGCTTTCTCTCAAACACATATCCGGAATAGGTGCTTCATTCCACAAGTCTTCGTTCACACCAATTCCCTTTTCCTTAATGTGACTAAATCTTCAAGAAAAAAAAAAAAGAATCATAATTTTCAATTAAAGAAATGAAACAGGCACCACAATTAGACACCAATTCACAGTCACTTAGAATGAGACTATAAGAAAAAAAAAATATATATACATATTAGCAAAGATGTAGAGTAAGCCAACCCTCACACAATGCCTGTGAGAATATAAAATGATGACAGCCATGTTGGAAACACCAGTTACTCAAATGTTAAGCACCATGTTTGCTGTCTGTTCTAGTAATTCGATTACCTAACTAAGAGAAACAAAGAAACATGGTCACATAAAAATTGGTACACAAATATTCATAACACCACATATACCAATCATGTATGGAAAAACCACCCAGTGTCCATCGCTTGATGGATAGACAGACTGAGGATAACCATGCCATGGACCATTCCGTGACAGTGAGGTGCTGCTGCGTGTCATAGCATAGGTGAACTTGGGAACATCATGGAAAGTGAAACCAGGCCTGTGAAAAGGGACCAAACTCTGTACGATTCCACCATGTCAAGTGTGCAGAGCACCCCAACTTATAGAGATAACAAGTAGATGAGTAGATACTTTCGGCTGAAGGGTAGAGCTTCCCATGTGGGAAACAGCTTTTAATGGCAGAAGAGTTCTTTGTTTTTTTGTTTTTTGGGTTTTTTTAAATGAATATGAGTACACTGTCACTGTCTTCAGACACACCAAAAGACGTCATCTGATCCCATTACAGATGGTTGTGAGCCACCATGTGGTTGGCTTGGAACTGAACTCAGAACCTCTGGGAAGAGCAGTCAATGCTCTTAACCGCTGAGCCATCTCTCCAGCCCTAGGCAGGGGGATTCTTTTTTTTTTTTTTTGGATTTTTTTATTTTTTATTTATTCCCCCCCCCCCCAGATGGCCCTGGCTGTCCTGGAACTCACTCTGAAGACCAGGCTGACCTTGAACTCAGAAATCCACTTACCTCTGCCTCCCAGAGTACTAGGATTACAGGCGTGCGCCACCCCCGACTGGGCAGGGGGATTCTTAAGGGGATGAATGTGATAATAACTAAACTGTGAATGGTTAACACATACCAAATCATACACTTCCATAGGTGAAGTAAATGCATGCAAATCTAAGGTTAAGAAACTAAAGAGTCATACACATATACAAAGTACACATTAACACAGAGATACAGATTATATAAAATATGAAAGTTAATACAGCCAGGTGGTGGTGGCGCACGCCTTTAATCCCAGCACTTGGGAAGCAAAGGCAGGCAGATTTCTGAGTTTGAGGCCAGCCTGGTCTACAGAGTGAGTTCAAGGACAGCCATGGCTACACAGAGAAACCCTGTCTTGAAAAACCAAAAGAAAAAAAAAAAAAAAAAGGAAAGCTAATACAAAGAGGAGTAATATTGAAACAATGCAAAACCTCACCAAGAGGTAATTACTTCAGAAATTCACCTTGAGCTCTATCCTACCAAAAAGTCTTTCACACTATCCTTCCATGGATTTCCTAGCTGATAGTTCCTAAACACCTTGGATGTAGTGCTTTTTCCCAAAGACTGACCCTAAGACCTGTCTCAGGGGGAAAAAAAATCACTCCCCAGTTTAATAAATAACGGAATGAACTTTAACAGACCCATAGTGTTTTCAACAATGCCCATCTGTTGATGGGAACAATGTCTTACTCATGAGCCAGCAGAGGCTTTGGGAAGAAGAGAAAATAATCAGGAATCCAGGTCAGCATTAAAAATCCCTAACCCCACCCTCTACCCATGCCCCTCGCTTCTGAAAACAAGACTAAATGATCCGCTGAGCTCCACGACAGCCCGTGAGCCTCGTGCAGTGCACCCACATGAAAACCAGCAGGCAGAGGCGTATGGCACACTGTGGCCTATACACAGGGAAATTAGAGCCTGAACAGGAGAGTTTCCACAATGGCAGGACATGGGTTCTAGGCGGTATGCAAATGGCACACGGGTTAAGGAACTTATAACTACTTCAGCAGAAACGCAGATGGCCGGCTCAGCAGACACCGGTGGGCAAGGTGCAACTCAACAAATTGCAGAGAGGATTTTTTTTTAACACCAAAGAATCAGGGGCTCCTTGGCTGTAGTAGCTAACACTCCAATAGCCAAGCAGGAGGGCCTAAAATAGTTGGGAACTTTTAATTAAAAAAAAAAAAAAAATCAGGGGCTGGAGGGATAGCTTCGCAGTTAAGAACATTAAGTGCTTCCCCGGAAGTCCAGAGTTCAATTCCCAGCAACCACTTGGTGGCTCACAACCATTTGTAATATGATCCAAGACCCTCTTCTAGAGTGTCTGAGGACAGTGACAGTATACTCATATACAAAAAATAAAGAATTCTTTAAAAAGAAAAGATCAGCTATCATTTTTCATGTATTCTACCCATAGATTTTCACAGACGAAGCCATCCTGTAAAAATTCCTGGCCTTGTGGAGGCTGGTCTCAGCCAGATTAAGAAAGTGCCTCTAGAGAAGGCACTAGAGAGAAGCCCCCAATGAGCCTGGAGTTTATCACACACCTATCAACACCTTCAGCAACACCTTGAATGACCCCTAATCCTAATGACAAGAATTAAAAACTCAGCCGGGTGGTGGTGGCGCATGCCTGTAATCCCAGCACTCTGGGAGGCAGAGGCAGGCGGATTTCTGAGTTCGAGGCCAGCCTGGTCTGCAGAGTGAGTTCCAAGACAGCCAAGGCTACACAGAGAAACCCTGTCTCGAAAAAACCAAATCCAAAAAACCAAATTCAAAAAACAAACAAAACAAACAAACAAACAACAACAACAACAAAAGAATTAAAAACTCACTGTAAAAGTGACCTTTGTTTTACCATTTCAGACTTTAAAAAATAATTTTAAAAATAATTATCACAAGATCTCTGGGCCCGATACCCTCCCACACCCCACAGCCTGCCTGTCTCTCAGTAACCAGTAACCAGGGGCACAGACGGGAGCCTAGCATGGCTGTCCTTTGAGAGGCCCTACCAACAGCTAATGAAGACAGGTGCAGGTACTTACACACAACCATTGGACTGAAGTTGAGGACCCCTATGGAGGAATCAGGGGAAGGATTGACGGGGCTGAAGGGGAAGGTAACCACATAGGAAGACCAGGAGTCTTGAGCCACCAACTAGGAAGCATACAAAGGCTGGTCCAAACCCTGCCCTCAACTCCCCAGAAAATATATAACTGAGTCTGGCCTCAGTGGGAGAAGATGCGCCAAAGGGAAGAGGGTTGGGGGAGGGGTACCCTTTCAGAGGCAAGGGGAGGAATGTGGTGAGGAATTGTGTGTGGGGGGACTGGGAGGAAGGGGCAAAGGCTGGAATATAAATAATAGAAGACATAATTTTTTTAAATTACCATATTTAATGGAACAGAAAATCTCTATAAGGGATTTTACCATCTGGATCTTCAAAGAGCTGAAACTAAGATCCACATAAATCTGAGGTCCAAGAAATGAGTTGCACACAAAAGACCTTGTGTGCTTCAAGCCGTACAGTCACTGCAGATTCCAATGAAGACAAGACTGAGCAGCCACAGCAGGCTTCACATGCAAGAACTGTCAGGACGCATGCTCTGGGGGCAAGAGCTACACAGAAGGAACTCCTGGGCCCAGAAGTTTCCTAGGAGAACTGAACTCGGTCAAGGACAAGGACAGGGGTGCACTAGAACGGAATGGCTAAGAGCGCCTCAGCAGCCCAGAATGAAGATGTAGGTGCTGGAATTCACAAGTGCTGAAATGCCCTGGGGTCAGCCACTACAGGAAGGAAGCCACAAGGAAGAAGAACCATCAATTGTGTCCATTTAGAGATGCCAGTGGTCCGGACAGCCAGGCCAAGCACTATTAGTCTGTGATCACGTGGTCTAGAGCGGGCACTCAAGAAGCCCAAGAGCGAAAGGCCAAAGTTCTACCCAGCTTAGGTCTCTATGCAGGTCACCATGGTGGCTACAGGAATTCACACTAGGTCATTGCTTCCTCTTACCAACCACGTGACTTTCCCTCTTATTTGTTAATTTATCAGCATTTCTGTCCTTTAATCACAGGAGTAAAACTTGAAAGAGCAGCACAAAGGGAGCACTGCAGATGAAGAAAAACCTCCTAGAGCAGATCGCTAAACGCGTTCCCCTGAGCTTTGTATTGCGTCCACTTGAATGCGGCCTGTGTTTTGGAGGAAGGGGGCCTTGAAATTGAGTTTGCATCGTTGAGAGGAGGGCCAAGATAACTCACCATAAAATCTATGTTATTGTCCTCATTCCTGAAGTGTTCCATCAGCTTCTCAAAACGCTGCTTTTCTCCGCAGACCTGAAACACACATGGTTATCATGTATGAGACATTACAAACAGAAGCATCCCAGAAGTAGCTACACTTTAGGACTGACAATTATTTTCAGAGTTTTTTTTTTTTTTTTAAATATTTCTTATATGCTCCTTTTCTTCAAAGCTAGCCAGCCTCCAAATAGCAGCATGAAGCAGACCAGACGTGGGTGTGTGGTTTCTTTTCTGTATGGTTTTCATGTTATCAAATGAGTTCCTCCTTCAGGATTTTAGTATGTATTCACAATAGAGTTCACAAAAACTGGCTGCAGATTTCCTGTATTACCAACATGCACTTCAGACAAAGACACGAAAAGATTTAAATAGCTTTATATTTAAACTCCTTGTAAGGAAGACTGGCCATGCTCTCGTGTCTGTCTCAATTAAATAATTTGAGTGCAGGACATAATTTCCTCTGATTTATGGAGTAGCACCCCAGAGGCCAGAATCACACACATTTTAGCTCAAATTGATATTTCCATTGAACATGTAAAATAATCAAAACTGCAGGGCCCTGGGGCATGTTTCATCAGCATGAAAGTTACAGACCCGTAGCAAAGAAGAGTCAAACATTTACATCAAAATAATCCCTCTCGCAAGACTCCCTCACAAAATCAAGGATGAATTTAAATTCTCACACTGTCCTTGGGTAGCTTTGTTGAAAACAAACCCTATATCCACTAGTTAATTCATTCAGCCTTGGGAGAGTATTCACTTGCACTATATAAATTATACATGCTAATGACTAAATACTGTGATTTCATTTGTGATCTTAGGGATGTCTAAACTAAGCCTCAAGAATTCCTCTAAAATGACATCTCATAATATGATAATGCTGCCACTTAATTCTTGTTGTCTATATAAACATATATATTTGAGAATGAGAAAGTTCCATGAAGATAAGAATGTCATCTGTTTTATTTCTGTTTCATTTTCAGCATCTAGAATGATATTTAGCATATTATAAGGCTAGATATTTCTTCAATTATATTGAATAGAATAAAAATTCTATCAGAATCAGAATGGCTAAGATTAAAAATTCAGGAGACAGCAGGTGTTGGTGAGGATGTGGAGAAAGAGGAACACTCCTCCACTGCTGGTGGGATTGCAAACTGGTACAACCACTCTGGAAATCAGTCTGGTGGTTCCTCCGAAAACTGGGCATGACACTTCCAGAGGATCCTGCTATACCACCCCTGGGCATATACCCAGAGGATTCCCCAGCATGTAATAAGGACACATGCTCCACTATGTTCATAGCAGCCCTATTTATAATAGCCAGAAGCTGGAAAGAACCCAGGTATCCCTCAACAGAGGAGTGGATGCAAAAAATGTGGTATATCTACACAATGGAGTACTATTCAGCCATTAGAAACAATGAATTCATGAAATTCTTAGGCAAATGGATGGAGTTGCAGAATACCATTCATAAAAGAGTGATGATAGACTTACTTTAAAAAAAAAAGATTAATTAATCTAATGTATGTGAGTACCCTTTCACTCTATTCAGACACAGCAGAAGAGGGCATCAGATCCCATTACAGATGGTTCTAAGCCACCAGGTGGTTTACTGAGAATTGAACTCAGGACCTCTGGAAGAGCAGTCAATGCTCTTAATTGCTGAGCCATCTCTCTGGCCCTGATAAACTCACTTTTATTTGCCATCACATTTTAACATGAAATAAAAGTTCTTTGTGCATGTTTTATGTATAATATGTGTTTTATATAGATATAGATATAGATATATTTTAAAAATTCCAAGAGTTATGTACATCTTCAGCTCATGATATAAAACTAGTCAAGATAATGAAATAGCAGGTGCTTTTATTTACAGATGACAGAAGTAACACAGTTTAAAGTAGATCACTGTATCTTTACACTGGTGTTTTCAGCTTTCTGTTATGATAATGAAAGATGAAACATAATTATAAAGAGAAATAGTTTTATTTTCTGTTTGTGGAAAGCTGAGAGTAAGACCAGCTGATGCTACAGCTTTGTGTCCCTGGTGAGTCCCAAACATCTCAGTATGAGCACCTGGTAGAGCTAACTGTTTACCCTGTGAACTCCAAGGTGAGGATCAGAAGGGTCCAGCTTCCTGCATTCCTCTTTGGGGCTATCACAAGGACCTGAGACCTACCCTTAGGCCTACAATACCTCCGGGCACCGAGGCTTTTTAGCATACGTGCCTTTCAGAGGTATACCATATCACAGCTACAGAAGACTACTGACGAACTTTCCCGGTTCCCCTTTCTGTCCAGTCTGGAGTGGGTAACAGTGAGTCTCATTTAAAAACTCTGTTTTCTGCCCCAGCAAATGTGAGCTGGGCCTGCTGTGTGTGCGGTTAGTCCTGCCGCTAATAAGAACAGCTCTGTGGAAGCATTGCTAGCTTATGCAGCTCTTGAATGACTGAGCTTTGAAGACATTATTTAAGCTTGACACGTCGCTCCTGAGCCCCCATCATACCCCAAACTCTGCTCTGCCCACAGTAGTTCAGCATCCATTTATTCTTCCCCCGCAGTGGGACTTGAGGCTCCTTCCCAGCTCTCTCACTTGGTGTATCACCCTGCCAAGGGTATAGCCATACTAAGTTTTCATTCGTAATTGAAACACATCAGTAGAAGAAAAGGGCCCAGCAGTTCCTGACCAAACTCCAACCATCACTGGTCTTGAAGCTGAAGTCTTTTACAGATCTTAGCCCTGGGCTCTGCGTCACTGAGGGTAGGAATAGCCAATGAGGGTCCCACCAGCTGCCAGGCTCTTGTTATGTTTGGCTGTGGAATATGAGGGCTCCTTCCTCACCAGTCATGCGCCAGCTACACTTGTGGCTTTCCAGGTTTGCTGGTACACCACCAAGAGCAACACTGCCATTTCCATTTTGAGGTTGTTTCCAGGAATAGGTGTAAAGCGAGTAAGCACTGCTTCCTTTGTGTGGATGCCATGGATACAGTTAGTGCGTTGGCAAAAATAATTCTCTCTTCCTTGCATATTTGGTTTTGACTGCTTGATGTATAACATGTCGAGCCTCCCAGGACAAAGCTGAATGCTCGTCAATTAACTATTCTCCAAACTGTCAGCAGGCCCAGTGAAGGGTCCGCTTCTATCACAATAGTCAATTGGAGAGTATGTATGAAGTGAGAGGTCCTGGCAGCCGTAGGGCCCCCTAGAGCAGTGGTTTCATGGGGCACTAAGATGTCAGCAACCATCAGACTGCTGCTGTTTGCAAGAGAAGGTAACAGATGGTTTTCAGCTACAAATAACTATAAAATAAGTCCTGAAAAAGAAAACGAAACTTTTGGGCTACAGAGATGGCTCAGCAGTTAAGAGCACTGACCGCTCTTTTAGAGTTCCTGAGTTCAATTCCCAGCAACCACATGGTGGCTCACAACCATCTGTAATGGGATCTGATGCCTTCTTCTGGTATGTCTGAAGAGAGCTACAGTGTACTCACATATATAAAATAAATAAGTCTTATTTATTTTAATAAATAAATAAAATGAAAAAGAAACTTTTGTTCTCCAGCAGGCCCAAAAGGGGAGTCTAATCAGTCATAAGAGAGACTCCCTTGCAATGGTGCGTTCCTGAAGGGAGCTCTACACATCAGGAGGACGTACTGTGGCAAGAGACAAAAGTACTGAAACAGGCACCTGTAGACGCGGCAAGGAGGAAATACTCAAGCAAGGTGCCTTTAATTTTTATATAACTAACCCAGAAGTATTTACATTCAGTCCTCAAGCATGACGTGTATGTGTGTGTGTGTGTGTGTGTGTGTGTGTGTGTGTGTGTGTGTGTGTGAATGGCGGTGTGTACCCTGGGAGTTGGCAGTGGCTACAGGGTTAGTACAGGTAGTCAGTGACTTTGGTGGGGTTGAAGGTTACCAGCAAGAAAATATTCATTATAAAGCTTTGGTGATAGCTTCTTCTTTCCATTCTGAGCCTATAGGGAAATCATCCTCCGAGCCCTGCCCACCCTTAGAGATGGTTTAAATCACAGTTCCCTTGGCATCCAGGACCCTGGCTATATCCAAATAGCTTGGGGTCCTTTGTAAATGCCTTTAACGGATGTTGAAGAAGAAAGTGATGCTTCGGACAGGAACTACATCTGCTTGATTCTCATTAGTGGGTTAGTCTCAACCTCCAGGGGCCAGGCTGCTCTAACTGAGCAAGGCAGGACTTACCTGCTTCCCAAGTAGGAGTAAAGCAGCTGGGATAAAGACTTGCTCATGGGTACTTAATTTCCACCATTCCCCAGAGTTACGGGGTTCCCTATAGCCCTGAACTCTGTATGGCTTCTTTTATCATAAACTATTTTATAATTCTTATTTTCTTTATTTTTATTAAAAAAAGTGTGTGTGTGTGTGTGTGTGTGTGTGTGTGTGTGTGTGTGTGTGTGTGGTGTATAAGTTGGACAGCAACTTGTGGGAGTTGGTTCTCTCTGTGATGTAGGTTCTGGGAATTAAGCTTGGGTCATTAGCCTTGGTAGCACGTGCCTTTACCCACGGGACCCTCTCGCTGCCCCTCCCCCAACATACCATTTTTTTGTTGTTGTTGAGGGTTGGGTTTTTTTTTGTTGTTGTTTTTTGTTTTTGTTTTTGTTTTTGTTTTGGTTTTTTTGGATTTGGTTTTTTCGAGACAGGGTTTCTCCGTATAGCCCTGGCTGTCTTGGAACTCACTCAGTAGACCAGGCTGGCCTCGAATGAACTCAGAAATCCGCCTGCCTCTGCTTCCCAGAGTGCTGGGATTACAGGCATGTGCCACCACCGCCCAGCAGGGGGTGGGGTTTTTTTGAGGCATGGTTTCTCTGTGTAGCTCTGGCTATTCTGAAACTTACTCTGTAGACCAGCTTGGTTAGAACTCAGAGCTTTGCCTCCCAAGTGCTGGGATTAAAGGTGTGCACCCCCACCACCCAACTCCAATATGTCTTCTTACAGCAGGACCTGGAAGCCAGCTGTCCAGTCTCCAGCTCTGAAGATGGGAAAAGTACGTCCACAAGGTTCCTTGAACTGCATGAACTAACAGCTTGGTGGTGGCAGACCTGTGGCTGTATGACCAAGGTTTAAAGATCCCGCCTGATGGGGCAAAGGCCAACTGTTTCTGACCTCACAACACCTCACCTCCAGCAGTGTTTGAGTTTAAAGATACAAAGAGGGATGGCTAGCTGAGCAATGGTGATGTGTGCCTTTAATCCCAGCACTTGGGAGGCAAAGGCAGGTGGATTTCTGAGTTCGAGGCCAGCCTGGTCTACAGAGTAAGTTCCAGGACAACCAGGGCTACACAGAGAAACCCTGTCTCAGAAAAAAACAAAGACAAAAACAAAAACAAAAAAACAAAACAAAACAAAAAAAACCCCAAAAACCAAAAAACCAAAGAAGGACAGCTGTACTAGGCAGGACTCCACAGGGATGGGTGGGCAGTGGCTGGAGTATCAGATTGAAGTCTGTGGTCTGGAGTTTGAAAATAAGTATGTTCATATAATCCAGGTTGATGAATTTATTCATATGGGAATGATTTATTGGTGTCTTGGTTACTGCACTATGCTGTTGCTATGAAAAGACACCGTGGCCAAGGCAGCTTAATTCGGGGTTTGCTGAAGTTTCAGAGGTTTAGTCTGATCATAATGACAAGGAGCGTAGCAGCAGGGAGACAAGTACAGTATGGGAGCAGATGTGAGCTCAGAGTACCCATCTGATTTGCAAGATGGAAACAGGCAGACTGCAGGCAGGCAGGTAAGTCTGGTCTGGGCTTTTGAAACTGAACTCTCAGGGACACAGCTCCTTCAATAAGACCACACCTCCTAGTCCTTCTTCAATAGTCCAATAACTAAGAACCAAACATTCAAATATTGGAGCCTATGGGGGGCATCCTCAATCAGACCGCCACATGGTGGAATGTCATAAAAATGCTCCTTGGGTCCCAGCAGAGTGCTTGCTTTTCAAATGTATAGGCTGCAGTCTGTCTATAGACTGTCTTCATTCTAGCAGCCCTACTCCTAGCGAGGGGAACCTGATTCCTCATGGAGTAACACAGTGCACAGGAGAGCTCCTTTACAGTCTGTTTGGCTTACTTTCTGAAGCTCCTAAAGTCACTCCATCCAAGAACGACTCCCCAGATCCCTCCTGTGGTACGGGGCACTGGGGGTGAAGCCAGTGGAGGAATGAGAAATATAGCTCCATGCAATAGGAATAGTTCCATGCATGGCAATACAAGCCTTTAATCCCAGCACTCAGGGCACTGGGGCAGCAGGGATATCTAGGTCAATCTATATCGTGAGTCTAGGTCTGCCTACTTAGTGAGTTTCAGACCATTCAGGGCTATGTAGAGAGACCTTCTCAAAAAACAAACAAAAAAAAAAGGCAAGAACATCAATTTTTTTTGCTGCAACAGTGTACTTTAAATCAAACAAACAAAAATGGCTGTATGTATGAGATATACATGCCATGGCACACAGCTGGAGGTCAGAAGACAGTTCTTCCTACCATGTGCAACCTGGAGGACTGAACTCAGATTATTAGGTTTTATAGTAAATGCTGAGCCGTCTTGCTGAACCCTAGTATAGCTCTTTTATTTAAGTGCTTTTGTGTCTTACAATCTGTGGGTCTTGTTGGCAGATGGAAATTATACGCCGGGATATATAGCATGCAATCTTATCTGTGTGTACATATGTTCCTGGTTTAAGCATATGCTTTTACATCTTTTGTTAATTTGTATGAATGAGTGTGTACACATATGTGTTACAGCACACACATGGAAATCTGAGGACAACTTTACAGGGTAAGATCTCTCCTTTCCCTGTTATGTGAGTTCTGGGATTTGAACTCAGGTTCTCAGACTTGTGTGGCAACTGCTTTGGTGTACAACCGTCTCACTGGCCTTGAGCCATTTGTTTTGACAACTCATAACATTCTCATGATGACCAACATGTGAATTCTGAAAATATCTGGAAACCAGACCCTTGTTCTTTCATCCTCACCGACTTCTAAAACCAGGCTCAAAGGAGAGAAGAGTTATCACCTTTCAACCATGTTGGTCCTGGTGCTGGGGTTGGTCTGGTGCTGCTATGTCTTCAAGTGCAGCGAATTCTCACATACACTAGCTTTCGCTATGTAAACCATCCTCCCCAAGTTAAGTAATAAAAGGCTAAAGCCTGTGATTTGCAGTAAAGAGAGGAAGGTTGGACTTCCTGGGAGGAAGAAAGGAATTCTGGGAATAAGGAAGAGGAACGTGACTACGGGCCTAGGAGGTATGGCTAGCCATGTGGCTGGATGGGGCTAGGTAGTCAGGTTAACTTAGATGAGCTAGTTAAGAGTCTGCCCAGCTAAAGCCTGAAATATTAAAGGTCTGTGTGGATATTTGAGAAACTAGCTAGTAAAGGAATAACTGCTGCAATATTAATCTCCAGCATTAATTAATATATACAGATGATTAATAATCAGTTTTTACATCCTAGTTTGACCAAGGTGGTTTAGATGCAAGCATTGTGTGCTAAGTAATACTTCACTTTCACATGGGACACAGTGTTTACCACCCTTCCTACACACACCTTCCCATTTCCTGTGGGATTGTAAACTGTTCATGTCACATGGACACAAATGTGAATCTGGTCTGCATGCTTCTTCTCCCTCAGCAGAAATGAAGGGAGCTCCAAGCCGTTTCTAGGGAACCACATCAGAGAGTGTCACCCAGTTCACTACTGGGGAACAATCTGAATCTGAGCATACAGGAGTTTAAGAGAGTCAGGAGCTCTTTCATGGTTTCCGATCTATGTCAACAACGTGTCATCACGTACATCCACCAAGCAGCTATAAATAGGAGGTAGTTAATCTATTAGAGACTAACATGTTTCCCTATTTCAGAGCATCTTGACCTGGATTTCTTGCTGGCAGAATAAAGGATTCAAAGAAAGGGGGGAGGGGAGAGGGGAGGGGAAGGGAGGGGAGAAAAGGGGAAGGAAAGGGAGAGGAAGGGAGGAAAGGAAAAAGAAGAAAAAAAGGAACGAACCATTCAAAGCTCTTTATAGTGCCTATTTCTGTTGTATATACAAGCTACCACGGTACTTTGGAGGTATCTTTACCTTCCACAAAATTAATCTGTTGTTGTTCCTTCTGAATTCAACTACCTCAGCAGGGCATGGTAGTGCATGCCTTTAATCCCAGCACTTGGGAGACAGAGGCAAGCAGTTCACTGAGAGTTCAAGGCCAGTCTGGTCTACAAAGTGAGTTCCAGGAGTCTAGCCAGGACTGTTACACAGAGAAACCCTGTCTCAAAATAAAAAAAAAGAGAGAGGAGGGGAAAAATGTCCTCCAAAGTCACAAGCCTTTCATCCCAGGATCTGGGAGGCAGGGCAGGTGGACCTCGGCCTGATCTACAGAGTGAGGAGAGAGTTCCAGGGCATCAAGGTCTACACAGAGAAACCCTGCCTTGAAAAAGAAAAAAGCAACCCCCATAGGCTCATATATTTAAATGCTTGGTATGGAAATTAAACTCTTTGAAAGGATAAAAGATTTAGGAGGTGTGTGGACTTGTGGGAGATGGCTTGTCACTAGGGGTGGTGGGCTTCGAGGTTTCAAAAGCTCACAGCTTCTCTTTCTCTGGCTAAGGATCAGGATGTTACTATCAGCTACTGCTCTAGGGCTGCCACAAGCTCCCGCCGTGTTGAAAACTAACTAACCCTCTGTAACTGTAGACGAGTCCTTGAATAAACGCTTTCTTTTATAAGAGTTGCCTTGGCCGCGATGTCTCTTCACAGCAATAGAACAGTGACCATGACAGTCACTTTTCATTAGCTACTCAAGTGTAATCTGTCTTTTTACTGTCTACTTGTCCTTCCTTCTGCATGGACATTCTTTGATTTGAAAGGCTTTACCCTCCTAAAGTTGTATTATCACTGGCTGCTGCTGCTTCTAATTTACTGCATGCCTGTATGATCAACTGACTCGTTTGAGCATTAGTCACGGTCTCCTTAGGAGACCAGGCTGCTCTTCCCAACCCAACATGGCCTCATGTACTACCATTACCATCCTCTCAACGCAAGACCTAAGGCAAAGCATTCTCATCAACTGCCAAGTGAGTGACACCAGGCTTCCTTTGGGAAGTTGTGCTGATAAACAGATGGGGAAGCATATGTATATGCCTGTATTTCCAACCTGCACTGGCTGGTTTTGAGTGTCAACTTGACTGGAGTATCATGGAGAAAGGAGTTTCAGTTGGGGAAGTGCCTCCATGAGATCCAGCTGTAGGGCATTTTCTCAATTAGTGATCAAGGGGGAGGGCCCCTTGTGGGTGGTGCCATCCCTGGGCTTGTAGTCTTGGGTTCTCTAAGAGAGCAGGCTGAGCAAGCCAGGGGAAGCAAGCCAGTAAGAAACATCCTTCCATGGCCTCTGCATCAGCTCCTGCTTCCTGACCTGCTTGAGTTCCAGTCCTGACTTCCTTTGATGATGAACAGCTATGTGGAAGTGTAAGCTCAATAAACCCTTTCCTCCCCAACTTGCCTCTTGGTCATGATGGACAGTATTTTCTCTACTTTAAACCATACATATATAATCCATATACAGATTTATTGATATTTATAATATGAGAGATGGAACAAAATCAACAACCATAGTCATGTCTTTTTTCCAAAAATTACGATTCATTATTATGAAAGAAACCATAAAACAAAATCCTTACATATTTACATACTCATATACAAACATGTTTATGTTTTATAAATGCTTCAATTCCAACTGAAATTTAAGCTTGACTCACAAGAAGTCAGGTTCAATAAGTAGCTAGAATTTGGAGTTGTACTATAATAAGGAGTTGAAAGTAAGCAATATTCTGAATGCTTGCAAACTGTTTCTCTTACTGTTGATCCTGGTGTACACCTACTCTACTAAATCCCTTTTGTAGTGAGTTCCACCTTTATCAAGTCAAGAAAACTATGTAGAACACCTACCATGCCTTTTATTGTCTGTAAAATGTCCTAGTCCCAATAACCATACCTTTTCCATGCTAAGAAGTCTGTACACCGCTCAACAACTCCCTCGCCATTTTCATGACTTCCAAGTTTGTTTAGTAGTTCTTAAGGAAAGGGTGGTAGGGACAAATGGTAAACAAAAGATAACCAGGAATCACTAGGAAAGAAGACTAGATGTATAAACTGTAAGAGGTGGACTAATCCCATAACTGAAACCAACATACACCGAAATTACCAGGCTAGCCATGGCCAATCTTGCCATTTGCATCTTAGGGTTTAATTGTTATTCATACAGGATCTTTGTATAATTATGCACATGTTTAAATACACACAAATGTGATTTATCCTACTACCCTTCTCCCAGTTAACATGTCTAGCATCCCAGAATTAAGGCAGAGCTAGGACTGAACCTCGCCAGTCACTGTAGCCCTTAGCGGTAGGCTCTCAAACCATTAAAAACAACTGGAAGCTTACAGTTTTAATGGCATTTTTTAAAAAGTCTTTCTATTTTCACATGATAGAAAACTACCTGTTCGAATAACCTTGAAATACAAGGTCTCAGGAGAGAAATTATAATTTGGGGGGAAGGTCTCAGGTAGTCTAGGCCAGCTTTAGGCTCATTCGGAAGCATCACATGACTTGCTTCTGTTTCCTGAGTACTGAAATTATAGGTATACATTGCCATACCCAGCAACAAGAAAAAGTTTTCTGTTTTTTTTTTTTTGTTTTGTTTTTTTTTTTTTAGGACACATTTCTTTTTTTAAAAGGTTTATTTAAGCCAGGCAGTGGTGGCACGCGCCTTTAATCCCAGCACTTGGGAGACAGAGGCAGGCAGATTTCTGAGTTCGAGGCCAGCCTGGTCTACCAAGTGAATTCGAGGACAGCCAGGGCTACACAGAGAAACCCTGTCCTGGAAAACAAAAACAAAACAAGGTTTATTTATTATGAGTACAATGTTCTGCCTGCATGTGTGCCTGCACGCCAGAAGAGGGCACCAGACCTCATTTATAGGTGGTCGTGAGCAACCAACTGGTTGCTGAAAATTGAACTCAGGACCTCTGAAAGTGCAGCCAGAGTGCTTAACCTCTGAGCCATCTCTTCAGCAACAAGACAAGGGTATTTTTAATACTTATTTACCATACAAATCTGTGTAGAATGAAGAAGTGAGGGAGTGGACACAGAAGAAAGCAAGGTGGCCCTAAAACAGACATTTAACATGGCCCTGCATAAATGTATGCTGGCATGACTACCAAATCCTGATGACGGGCTGAAAACCTTCATTTTCATGTTTCCCAGAGTAGATACCACCAAAGTTACAATAGCTTGGACTTTCTCACACACACACACACACACACACACACACACACACACACCACACATGGCTTTGGAAACATGAAGTCTGTGTCTGTGTTATTAGCCATGACCCTTGTCATGATCACTCCCCACTTTCTCTTCTCAGGCTTCAAGTGCATGTGTGTGTGTGTGTGTGTTAAATATACATGTATGTATGTATGTATATTAAATTCACACATGTCCTTTATACTGTCCTTGTGTTCTTTAAGAACACAGAACATACAAATGCCAATGAGCAAGTTCTGAAGGAAAGTTCCAGGCTTGAAGACCAGCGCCCAAGCCTGTGGGACTCTGCATGTCTCCAGCAAAACATAGCTCTTGCTGCTTCTCTCAGGGCATTCTTCCAAGAATATAAAATGAGGACACATGTGCCAACTGCTTTACAGTTGCCAGAGGGCACGGGCTTAGAAGGGGTATTTTTCTGTGAATAAAAATATAGAGGAGGCAACACCCTGTTTTTTTAAATGGCAGCTCCATTAAGAAAATGAAGCTCCTCTTTGTACAGAATTGTAGTCAGGCTGGGAAGGGGTCTGCATTAGAGTCGGGATGAGCAAAAATGCCTCCATCACCGCTAGCTAGCCAGGTCACCTGATAAATGGGTGTGCCTCTGAGCACCTTGATTCTGCTTTCTCCTTTCTTTTTATTTTTATTTTTTCCTTTTCTTTCTTTCTGTCTCTATCTCTGTCTCTGTCTCTCTGTCTCTCTCTCCACTCCAGATTTTATTCCCCCAACTATTCCACATCCCATACCTACTCCCCACCCCTTGTCTCCATGAGGATGCCCCCACCCAACCAGACCGCTAAACTCCCTGAGGCCTCCAAGTCTCAAGGGTTAGGTGCATCTTCTCAGACTGAATTATTTTTCTTTTTGTTCCCCAGGCTCACAGAAAACGAAGGTCTTGCAGACTTTAGAGTAAATTCAAACAGTGGTTGGCTATCAGTGTAGGAAGAGACCAAGGATTCTGAAACATCAGAGGCAAATTCTGAAACAAGCCACATAGGTCAATTCACACCTTGTCCCATCAGAGTGACATCGTGCTGGGTCCACTGCCAAGGGGCTTTCAACCCCAAGCTGGAGAACCATTCATAATCTCCAATGGAGGCTGATTAAAGAGGCAGTGATTGGAGATCACATGTCTTTTGCTGCCCCCTCACTTTGAGGCTTTGGAAACATGAAGACTGTGTGTGTTACTAGTCATGGCCCCTTTCATGAGCACTCCCCACTTTCTCTTTTCAGGCTTGGGGCAACTTCACGAAAAGACGATCTTAATACGAAATGGTATCCTTAATACTCTTTACCTGTATGTTGGCAAATTATATATTCCTTGCACTAGGGAATCCATGTCCCCATCCTGGTACTGTTACCTTATCTGGTACAAGGTGTTTCATGGATTGAATAAGAGAAGAAGTTTGAGATTAGGAGAGTATCTGGATTGATAGGATGTTTTGTAGGGTTCCTTAAATAAAGGAAGCCAAAAGATCTGAAAATCAGATAAGAGAAAGAAAGAGGCAGCTGCTTTGAGCCAAGGGATATAGAAGGAAAAGAAGCAAAGTGACAAGCTCTCTTCTTGACTTTGTAGAATATCACCACTACATTGGTTGTTTTGTACTTTGAAATGCAGGACCATAAGATTAAAAAAAAAATCAAAGGATGTTTTAAAGCCACTAGGTCTGTACTCATCGACTGCAGCAACTATCACCTGAGGTGGGTAGGCACAGAGGCACCCCCTGTAATCACCTGGGTGGGCATAGAGGCACCCCCCCTATAATCACAGCATCCAGGTGGCTGAGACAAGAAATGCTAAGTTCAAGGCCAGCCTGGTTTAAGCTAAGACATATGGCCTAACAAGTTGCAGGCCATGAGTCAAAATTAATGATAATCAACAATACTGACGATACCTAACTGATTCTTATTCATCTTAAACTCAAGCACCATTTGTCTCACTTCTCTTCTCCATCATCTTCCTTAAGCACAGACAGACAGACAGACAGACAGACACACACACACACACACACACACACACACACACAAACTTGTCTTGATCAGCTTTTCATCCTCTTGGCTAGAATCTTCCATTTACATTTTGAGAGGCTAGTATTTCAACTGTCAAATGTCTTTGCTTCTTCTACTGGCCAGAGAGGCTTTCCTTTTCGGGGAGGCCTACATTTTACTTCTTAATTTCCAGTGTTCATCAATGTCCCTGACAAAGAGCTCACTTTGTATTTTCAGTGAGTAAGTGTGACTCATCCTACAGTGAGCAGGATAGAAGTGTTCACTTCCTTACTAGAGGATTAAGGCACCCATGATCATAACCTGGTCATTACCAGGAAATGAACTTAGAACTCTAGGCAATGTTTCTTTTCCCTTCTAGGAAAGCTCTCAGAACTACTCACTTGAAAGAAGCAGTAATCACCATACCATCAACCAAAAAGTGTATCAAGCCTTTCATTATAAGGAGATCAATCGTTGTCATGAACAAAGAGGAGAAAGGAAGATGAGAAACAAGTAAAATCTTAGGTCAACCTCTACAGCTCCTAAGGCAAATGTGATGCTTGGTACTGAGGGTCAACTTGCCGGCACAATGAAGCTCAAACACTGGATGTGTTATCAGTGGAAGTGTTTCCAGAGAGGATTGAAATGTGGGAATAAAAGACAGGGAAACCCATCCTGAATGTGGGTTACACCATCCAGTAGGCTAAAGACTGGGAGGTGAAAGAGTTGGAAGAGGAAGCTAGCATGTGCAGGCCAGCACCGTTCTTTCTAAGAATGACTATGGCTGCTCTGAGTCCATCCAGACATTACACTCCAGCTTTTTTGGCTTTCCAGTGTGGACTCAACACGAACAATTCTCTAGGGAGCACTATATGCTAGATTCCGCATCAACTATATCTCCACTGAGAGACCCTAGATACAACAGAAGTAGAGATCTCAGTATGACCACTGACCCATGGAACCAGAGAGCTTAGTAAAACTTACTGCTAGGGTGCTGTGTTATCCATTTACACCCACCACATAGACAAAACCAGGTAGCAGTGTTAATAGCGCATATGACTTTGCTACCCATACCTAAGAAAATAAGAGCAGCCAGAGGTGCCCTGGTAAATTAGATAATCCAGTTCTTGGCTGACATAATGGAATGCATACAAACTCTAGGACTATGTTTCCCATGGCTTGAGAGTAATCTTTGTACTGAATACAAAAAGTACTCTTCCTTCCATGTTTAAATTGTTTAGTACTTCCAGAGATACTTGGATGAACCCTGCAACATTTATAGCACCATGCCCTCAAATACAGAAGTCAATGAAATTAAACTTAGAGGGATTCTGAGATCATCAAAATGTCTGTCCCTCTTCCTGTCTAGTTTGGACCACAGTGAATAACACTTGACAGGCTTTCTTAAATCAAGTTAATAATGCACAGTACAAGCGCTTTCAGATGCCCAGTAGCTAAACCACATCAGCCTTCTTAGGAAAATTTCTAGCATGTAGAGGGGGGCAAGGGCTACTGCCAAAAGCCTCACATACAAGAGAGCTGGTGGCCTTGAGTGACTCACATTAGGGGGTGTGTGTGTCTATACTGGAAGTTGAGAAGTGGGAGGCGTTAGGGTATTTACTAACCAAACTACAGCTTTTGCCCCAAACCAGATGTTATCATTATAAAGGCAGTTGTAGACAGTTATAACTGATCTGGAATCCTGAGGGTTTTCAGGGATACTTTCCAGCATCCTGGGAGACATGACAGCTCAAAACCCTCAAAGTTTTATCAGGGGTGTCAGAGAAGGCTGTTCTATTGCAGTATTCTATTCTTGGGTACTTCTGCTATGACACCGAATGGAAACTTTCTTTGGTAGATTTTGGAGTACCTTTTAAAACTAGGGCAACTTCTCAACTATAGCCAAGATAAAATGGGGCATGAAAGAGGAAGGGTAAAGGAAAAGAGAAGAAGGTCTGAGTTGGAAACTTGTAGGAGTTGAACTAGGACCTTTCTGAACCTACAGTGAGGGTGGTCAAGGCCCTTCACAGTTGGCAGGATTTTATGAGCCCATGGGTTTCTAGGCAAGGTCTATGATGCTTGGGGGGAAAGAACACTAAAACAGCTGAGGGTGCCTCTCTCAAGCTAACTGTGGGCTGGCCACACCAGCCATGCCTGTCCATGTCTAAGGCGAGTCACACCAGGAATGCCTGGCATCTTTAAGGCGGGTTGGTCTCTTGACTCCTTGTCCTGTCTCTTTGTCTCCTGTCCTTCATCTACCCTCTCTTTGGCATGTTAGAATAAGAGTCTGTTTCTTACAAAACAGTCCTTGAACTAATAGGAACACCAAAAGTATTCCGGGAATTGCAAGCATTGGTTTCCCCCCCCCCCCCACACCCTATCTCACAGACTCAATGCTCAAAAAAACAAAAACAAAACAAACAAACAAAAAACATACAGCTATGAAACTAAGACAGAACTTCAAGAAGAGGGCTGCATGTCTTTTTATATGGATAAAAGAAACAAGGAGGAGACACAGATGGCCCCTTGTTCGCACCCTGGTCCTCATTTCAGGGGCATAAATTTTCATGAGGGAACCCTTCAACACCAAACCCAGATGTGTTAGTTCCTTTCATTTAATTGTTCTTAGAGGAAAGAATTTGAAGAGTGCCATGGTTGGCTATTAATGAGCTAATCTTCAACTACTCACATCCTTGCTTTAGGTATAACCTACAAGCTGCCATCAAAGTTGTATTACTGAAACTCACTATAGTACACAATGAGGTAACACATGTGCTTGCTCAGTTATGCTGGCTTTAGACCCAACCTCATCACAAAGCCAGTGGTTTTCCATCTTCCTAATGCTGTGACACTTTAATACAGTGCCTCATGTTGTGGTGACCCCCCCCCCCGCTATATAATTATGTTTGCTGCTAATTCATAACTATGAATTTACTACAGCTATGAAGCATAATATAAATATTTTTGGAGATAGTAGTTTGCTGACGCGGTCTCGACCCACAGTTTGAGAACCACTGCAATCAGCACTATCCTATCGTATTCAACCGAGTTAGTATCCTTCAAATTTCATTAAGCTATGCACTCTCTATTCCTAAGTACAAAACTTTCGATGTGGGAACACTGAGGGTAAGACTCTTTAGAAAACAAAATGAAGACATGCAAGATGTTTCATAAAGGTACTTGAAATGCAAACCTCATAACTGAGGTTGTACTGCCTAGTTTTGTGTGTCAACTTGACACAGGCTGGAGTTATCACAGAGAAAGGAGTTTCAGTTGGGGAAGTGCCTCCATGGGATCTAGCTATGGGGCATTTTCTCAATTAGTGATCAAGTGGTGAGGGCCCCTTGTGGGTGGTTCCACCTTTGGGCTGGGATTCTTGGGTTCTATAAGAGAGCAGGCTGAGCAAGCCAGGGGAAGCAAGCCAGTAAGAAACATCCCTCCATGGCCTCTGCATCAGCTCCTGCTTCCTGACCTGCTTGAGTTCCAGTCCTGACCCCCTTTGGTGATGAACTGCAACATGGAAGTGTAAGCTCAATAAACCCTTTCCTCCCCAACTTGTTTCTTGGTCATGATGTTTGTGCAGGAATAGAAACCCTGACTAAGACAGAGGTCAATAACAGAAAGCTGAAACAGAAGGAAAGAGTAAGCTCCCATAATCTGTGCTCTACCCTCATATCTCTACCATGATGTGAGCTTTGCTTTGACATCTCCCCCACCCCCGCCCTTACTCTTCCAACCTGACTCTCACATTCACAATAATAAAAAAGGCTTAAAAAAAACAAAAACAAAAACCCAGAACAATATTGCTGGTATCTTTAACATTAACTGAACCATGAGAAAAGATGTAATCATATGTATCAAGTGACAAAAAAAAATTTGCTTCATTTTACATTCATATGAACTGTACAGTCATATTAGACAGAATAATTGTATTGGCTCAAGAAAGAGAATTCCTGCTACAGACTAGAGGTGAGCAGTCTCTGTGTGGCATGGTGCTCGCAACCATAGGAAGCTCCGTGAATGTTATTCACTGACCAAAACCCTGTCCAGCATCCTGCAACAGAGGCGTGATGTTTCATAAAGCATTAGCTCCTAGCTCCCCAGAAGTCAGAAGGCCCCAATGACATTTGTAGAAAAAAAAAAAAAAAACAACAAAACAAAACAAAAAAAACCTTTTGCTGTGATATATAAGATGAAGACTGATGTGAGAAAAAAAAAGGGATTTAAAGAGCACTGAGCTGAATAGAATTGTATTTTGATGCAAAGCCCCAGGCAAATGCAGAGTAGAGCAGGGATTCCAGAAACATCTGTTTTTGTGGCAGCTTTCAACAAATACAGGTCATAATTCTGCTTTTAACACTACCTGCCAGTGACTGGATTTAGGAGTTTTCTTCAAATAAGCATGTGATATCCCCTAAAAAGCTAAAACACACATGATTCTGACACAGAAGAAATTCTTGACATGGAAGATCTGACTCGATTCTGCACACGTCTCTGTGTCTTCTATTCATAATATGAGAAAATAAAACCAAAGCATCTCCTATAATGCAAGGGTTAGTCCAGATCCCATGTAGTTTTTTTTTAAAGCATTTATTTATTTATTTTAATTATATGAGTACATTATAGTTGTCTTCAGACACCAGAAGAGGGCATCAGATCCCATTATAGATGGTTGTGAGCCACCATGCGGTTGCTGGGAATTGCTAGGAATTGAACTCAGGACCTCTGGAAGAGCAGTCAGTGCTCTCAACCGCTGAACCATCTCTCCAGCCCCTGATATAGTTTTGACTTATAATCAGATGGCTATAAAAGTTATATGTCAGGATAGTACAGCTATGGTCATGAATACATAAATATTTCTGTAAATATTTTTGTCATAGATAGGACTTGGCATGTGATATTCTCAGTATGAGATTGAAACAGCATGTGATATTTAGAAGCACAGTCTCATTTAAGGATTTGGGGATTATATCAGCAAACATATGCTATTTATCATGCACTTCAAGATCATCCTCCCAACATACTTCCCTTATTTGTAGATGTAAAGTGTGCGTGTATTTATATATGACATATAGACTCACAGATAAGCATTTACACATTCTTACATCTAAAGCTCATTTGTTTTGGAAGCCACATGTGAACATAAAGATTCTCTGTTACTCATCATCCTTTGAGAACTGAGGTATGACTTCACTACCTCTGAGGCTGAGTAGATTTGCACCTTTCTGCTCCCAGGTTAAGACTCCCCAGCCCTGACAGGCTCACGGCACTCTCCATCCCTTCTTTTTCCTCTCCAGTAAGGAGGACAGCGCTGATGTCCTTTATCTCCCTACTTGAAGTGGTCCAAGATGTGGGACACAGACACTAGGAATACAGAGGCAGGAGAGTCACGGTCACTCCTGTAAACACAGACTTCAGTGTAGCTTCACAGACATTCACAATCAGGAAAACAAATGCTGACCCCAGCATACACACCGACCTGCACGTGTGCCTTGCAGGTATGGCAACAATCTGAGATTCTTCTGTAAAATGAAACCCTTAAAGACTAGGTATGGGACTGATTCTGCACTGGGGAATAGCAGGTGCTCAATGTCTTTCTCTTGACTTTCAGGAAAAATGGCAGAGCACCTAGAAGCCCCTTAGGAACCACATGTTAAACCAGCCTGGCTTGCCAAAACAAAATCAAAAACCCCAAACAACAACAAAAATTCTGTCTCACAAAAAAATAAAAAATAAAATAAAAAACAAGAAATAACAACAAAAAAAACTAAGCAAACAAAAAACCCATCTTGGCTTGAAGATTGATTGATTGGTTGGTTGGTTGATTGATTGACTGTCTGATTGATTGATTGTTGACTGATATCTGATCTTTCCACATTGTCCTGGCTGTCCTGGATCTCACAGTATAGAACAGACTGTCCTGGAACTCACAGAGATCCACCAGCTTTTGCCTCCAAGTGCTAGGATTAAAGATGTGCTATCTTGACTCTTAATACAGACATATTTGGAATAAATCAGTACTACTAGGCTAAGGCACACCTTGGCTGAGGGTCCTATCGGAACCTGGGGCTCTGAGTACCTTCAACATTCTCCAAGAGTTGTTTGTAATTTTCCTACTTAAAGTGGTCTGAGATGGGGGCATAGGCACTAAAATATAGAGGCAGTCTGCTTGGCCACAGCACTCCCTACTATCCCAAAGGAAAACTGGTTACTTCCTTAGGAGAGAGGTCTTGATATTTTCATGGCTCCCTGACTTGTATAATATTATCTATGTTCAATGACCTCTGTTGTTCAGATCAGTCTTCCCTCCCACGAGTGCAGGAAACTGAACCTAGAACTTTGTACGTGCTAGGCAAATGCCGTACCACGAACCACTGACACCGCTGAACCAAATCTCTAGCCCTCAGTCTCTATTTCAACCAAAATACACCCATTGCTGTTGTTGGTTTTGTGTTTATTGTTGGGTAACATGTACCTCAGACTAATTTGGAAGTCACTATGTAGCCAAATTATCATTTTATATCTACTCTGCTCCAGATGTCTTGCCCCTGTGCTGGAGTGCAGGTCTGTGATCCTCTACACCCAGAGAGTGTGTGTGTGTGTCTGTGTGTCTGTGTTTGTGTGTACACACATGTGCATGTGTTTATAATAGCACCTGTCCATTAAGATTACAAAATCCTATAATGGATATCCCTATTTGACAGGTTTGATGGGTTTTACATAGATAGCATCCAGCAAAGGAATGAAAATAAATAGGATTTGGGAGAAGTAACTATGATGAAAGAGTTTATAAATCTTACTGGAATTTACATAGTAAAAACCTTAACTCCATGTATGTACGTCAAAGCCTGTTTGCCCAGTGACTATTCCTGTGCTCCAAAGGGAAATGAATACTGAAAAGTTTTAGCATAGGATAGAAATGAGACACCCAAAGAAAGCTTCCTTCAGCCACATAAACTAAACTAAAATCACTGCTTTCCCCTCAGTCATGTCTCAGGAAAAGTAGCTACTTCTGCTCCCTTAGTCCCAGGATCAATGAAAACGGGGATCGCTCTATTCAAAGATGTGAGACGTCTGTGAACGCTGATCAAAACTATGCATCCTACCTCCTTGAAGTTATCAAAAGCTGATAAAATGATTTCATGCCCGCCTCTGACAAGACAGACAGCTGCCAACAGCTCCAAGACAAGAGCTTTGGTCCTGTCAAAACAAGAAGGGGAAAGAGAACCGTGAGTCACTGAAGGAGACAGGATGAGTCGGCTGTTCCTCCCAGGCTGAGCACTTGAGGACTAGAGAGCACTGGCCTGCATATCCATTAAAGTCTCGGCAACTGAGGGACACGAGGTACATTCTGAAACCTCCCTAAAGACACGGTCTGCAGGGGATGCGGAAGGCGTGTGTGGTGCTCTAACACGGCAAGATTAAAAATCAACTGGAATTAATGCTTTCCATATCTCTGCAGAAGCAGAGCCATAGAAGCCCCACATGACAAGTTTCTAGTATTTCTCCTTATGCAGGAGACCAGAAAAGTACCAGGGTACAGCTGCACTCAGAGAAAAATATTTTCTCTGACTCAATAAAGTTGCATCTGAAATCATTTTGGAAGAAGCAGCTAGAGATGACGAATTCGAAGTCTACAAATAAAATGTGAACAAAGAAACAGTATTCTTTCCTCATCATGAGACTACTTTAGTATTTCGTCTTCATTCTAGAATAAAAACCACTAACCACTTTAACAAAGACAGTTCTGATATCTACAATGTCAACTGTCTTAAGAAAAATGAACAATGACTTCTCTGTGGTGAAGGCAGGAACCAGGACACAAGACTAGTTTGGATTTCATAAACTACAAAAGCCACCACAAAACCAAAACATTCAATGTGTATACAGGACTTTACCATTTATATTCCCTTCTCAATTAAAAGACCCAATTTATCCTCAGGTTTTTGGTTTTTTTTTTTTTTTAAGAAGAATTAATAGATTTTAGATAATTCAGTTCTTATCAATGTATATGAAGGAGAGTTACACAACTGAAATGCAGAAATCACTAGGAGACAAAATACTTCACAACATGCAAAAGGCAACTGGTGAGTAAAATAAATATATTATATATATATATATATACATACACATACATATATAGACATACATACACATGATATATATAATATATGTTACATATATAGACACAGACACAGACACAGACACACACACACACACACACACACACACACACACACACACACACACGTGCGTGCACACAATTCTGCTCCTGATGATACACATGCACACAGTTAAATTTGTGTTTGTGCTTCTTTTCCTGTTTATAACTAAGCTACTTTTTCAAGATAACAAGAAACATAAATAAGGGTCGGGTGGGCTGCCTGGCGTTCATGTTAGCTGCTGTAGCTAAAACCTTGTCAAGACTCTCCTGATCTCCATGCCTGGGTGAACTGGAAACCTAGCCCTGCCCACCATAGTTTTCAGTAGAGCTGTGGAAAACCAGCTCACCCATGGCTTGAAAGGTAAAAGAGAAGCTGAGAGCTATCCTGAGTGCTCAGTCCTCCTCCGGACATGAGAGTAACCGGGCAAAAGGGAAAATGCTAAGCCATCAGAGGGTTTATAGCCAGTCTTGCTTGGGGAAGCCATTCCTGGAAGGTTTTCAGTTCTAAAATGGATGACCGCTGCCTAGCTCTCTGCTTCCCTGCTAAGATTTAGACTTGCATTCTACAAGAGATGCTTACCTGGGATTCTTGTTGTTCAGACTTAGTGCAATCTCATTGACCGCGTGTGGATGAGACATGACCATGTTGAAACCATACTGAAACACAGAGGAGAAGAGCAAAGCATTATAACCAAAGTTTCAGAGTTAAGTCAAACACCAACACTGAGCTGGCAGTGTAGCTCAGCCCAAGTTAGCCTCCCATGACTGAAACTCTAGATCTAGTCTCTAGCACTGCCAAACTCCCCGGATAGGCCTACTGCACGTAATGCATGGCCTCAATAAAGGCAGCTGAGTTCCTAGCATGAGTGTCAGAGTGTGCGTCTTTTCCAAAATTTTGGGATATGATGCCATCCATTATCAAAGGTACTTTAAGCAAGAGCATCGTTTTACTATTTATTAATGAGCTATGCATTTTTCTTTATTAAACTAGTGAAAAGACTAGTGACTCAAAAGTTGTATTCGCAGTCAATCACTTTGAAGATGAAACAAAACCAAGCCCTGGTTGAATTCCCAAGATCCACCCAGGTCAGTTTACTCCGCATTTCAAAGACAAAGCTCTGAAATGTGAATATTTTTAAGCATCCAGGATGACTCCACAATGCATTAGGGTTCACCATTCCCAGTTCTCCTCCACCTCCCACCACTGCCACCACCCCTGGTCCTGGCCATCTTGATGCACACTTCCCCATAGCTCCATATAAACAAGCTAGCCCACAACAATAGTCTGGAGCAACTACAGTGTTTTCTAACCACACACACAACAGCTTTGCTCCTCTTCTTCGCACACTGAAATAATACATGCTAACAACAGACAAGAGAAAAATAAAAAGAAGAAAAAAGAAAACACTTTTGAAGGGGAGGCAAAACCAAACCTGGCACATTAGGGGTCAGCATGGTCCACAGAGCAAGGCACTATCTCCTAAAAGCAAACTTTCTAAAGCCTCAGTCAGTCTGCCCATTGACCAGGGTATCTCCTCTCCGAGATAAACAGTTCTGTGAACCATTCTGAGGTCAGCCCATCCACCTGAATCCTAGACCTCATTCCTTCTCACCTAATCGGCAACATTACAGGAGCCAGCAAAGTGACACAGCTGGAATCCTAGCACTTTGGAAGTACAAGCAAGAGAATCAGTTCAAAGAGTCCACAGCCAGCCTGGTCTGCCTGAGATCCTGCCTTTAAAAAAAGACAAGGAATGTGACATATTCTGAACGTTCTGCAGGCCTATTTGTCTTTCTTTACTGGTTCACTACCTAATGCATAAATACAATGTGTAACAAAACCCTAGCTTGACAGGAGGATCAGTATTCAGATACATCTTCCCATTTGGATGCTATCCTTTACAACAGCAAAGTCCCCTCAAGTACACAAGGTCTAGAGATGTCTTCCCTCTCTGTGTGTGTTCTGAAAGCCACTCCCATTTGGCCTTTCCCCTCCCAGCCCTGAAGCTGTTCTTGGCAGGATCTCGGGGATGTGCACTTATCTAAACGCTCAGCTGAGCCTCGTTCATCTTGCTTGACTTAGCAGAAGCATCAGACACTACTCGCAGCACTTCCTCTGGCTGGCTTCTGCCCTCTGGACTATTTTTCAGTCTTCCTTCTTCTTGGCTTTTCTCTCTCCAACATTTAAGTGGAGTGCCTTACCAGCTCATACTAAGAACTTCCTCTCTACCTACTAGCCCAGAATCGTGGTTTCTGATTCCATTTTTTGCTCATTGCTTTCAAATATCTGTCTTACACACACACACACACACACTGCCTACTCTATTCAGACTGGCATATCTGAGTACCCACTGCAGCTCACTATTTGGATCCCAAATAGAGGGCTCAATTAAAGTCTACCAAACGGACTTCCTGTGATCTCTGTCAGACCTGCTGCTCCTCCAGTAGATGACAGCTTCATCTTAGAGACCCAGGATGGACTCCTGGTACCATCTCTATTACTCACCTTCTCCCCCAAGACCCAAGCAAATGCTGTGGCCCTTACCATCCATCCTAGAGATTCAGAACTTGACCACTTTTTCTTATCTTTCCTCCGATAATTCTGAACCATACCAGCACCAAAACTCATCCAGGTTAATGTCGGTCACTTCCGAAACAGTCTACCTCCCCTTGTCTCCGCACCCAAAGGCCAATGCTGAACAGAAGCCACAAGGACCCATCCCGTTAAAGCAGGTGTCACATTACACCCTCAGAATGCCTTGTTTTCTATATGTAACAAAGCCATGCCTTTCATTGGCCCATAAGAGTCTATACAATCCCTGTTATTTCTGCTTTTACCTTCATCTCTCCTTCCTCCTTTTGCCCCAGCCTTCCCCTCTAGAATCTTCTTTCTCTAACAGCCAACCCCTCTGTCCACAGTTCACTTCTCATAAACACTGTACCACCTCTTTAGTGATACTGTCCTAGCAGCCAATCTGGGATATATAATATCACTTCTATCACTATTTCTGATTCCTTTTTTTTTAAAAAGGGCTTATTGATTTATTATAGTTAAGTACACTGTAGCTGTCCCCAGATACTCCAGAAGAGGGCATCAGATCTTGTTACGGGTATTTGTGAGCCATCATGTGGTTGCTGGGATTTTGAACTCAGAACCTTTGGAAGAGCAGTCATTGCTCCCAACCACTGAGCCATCTCTCCAGCTCCTCTGATTACCTTTTTGGTAGTATTTAGTAGTAATAATTGAAAGCCTTTCCAGATTAGAACCTTGGACAACTCACTGGCCATGTACAGTTTTCTCAGAAACAAAATGAGGGGGAGTAACACTACCAACCTCATAGGGATGTGTGCTCTCAAGAATTTACAGGCATAAAACCCTGAGACATGCACAGGGCAGGTGACTAGCTTTGGTTTTATCCGTCGTCATTACAGTCCGGAAGGCTACGTACACAGGTGATGAGTGTAGCCTCTCCATGATTACCTCCCATGGAAAGTAAGCTCATGACACATCTTTAGGGACGGCAGCATTCTCAGTACTAAGAAGATTCTCTCTGTCTGGTGAAGAACCGAAAACCTCTAATGGGGGGGGGGGGGGTGAGGGGAGACCAAAGCCGGCTTGCCTCCGTACACGCTCCAGCGCTGGATTGGAATGCTAACGTGGGCCCTCATGCACCTAGTCCCTAACGTGAAAATCTAAGTTTTAACCTGAATCCATTTTTTTTTTAAATTCTTACCCCATTTGGCTTATCTATTCTTACAGCCCTGTTTATTTACCCTAGATCCTGCACACACTCATTTTCCACAGTGTTATAAAATTAAAGAAATGCACACACTACACTATTTTCCAGACTGAGGTCACCCCATAGCAAAAACAGCCAAAGCAGGGATGTGCACTGTTAACAGTGCCCCACATGCTGCTTGGGGATACTAGGAACCACCAGTGCGAACATACAATAATTATAACTTTTGGACTGAGCACCACACAAACCACTGCACCAGGTACTCATTATTGCACTTCTAAAGAGGTCCACCATTACTCACAACTAGAGGCTTACCTGGTACTCACACATGTTTACCAACTAACATAGGGCAACTTAACATTACATGATAAATTATAAATATTAAAATATGCAGCCATGGAACTAATTAGTGAGCATTAGAATGAATCAGACTTTTCTCAATAGAATCTCATTAAATCAAGAGCTTCAAAAAGATATATGAATGTCAACAAACTTGGTGAAAGAGAGACAGACAGAGACAGATCTGGGTCTGATTACATCAGAATTTTTTACAGGATTGAAGCAAACATACTTGACAATTCAACACATACCTGGTAATTCATGATGGCTCGTAAACACATGATACAAACATGAACATCATCTTTCTTACTCACTAATCTTGAATTTTTCAGGGTTCTTCTGCTTGGCAAAGTATTATATCTAAAAACAAAAAGGAGGGTAACTTTTATAAAATGACAGACTACCGTGAGCACAAGGCACATCTCCTTAAAGAGATGCACATTGTTTTCTACTTTTACAAGCACCTAGGTGAGAACTGCAGGCCCAAAACACCAACACCACCCATTCCAGACGGCAAAGTCCTGGTGGTTCTGTGAGCTGGTCACTCAACGGGAATCTTCTCACTTCCTACTTACAACACAACCAAAAGAGAGAGCAGTCCCAGTCAGGGGGCTGAGCTGGGACTGCAGAAGCACATGAATGCAGACTGTACCTGCTAATCTAACGACAGATGCAGGACTGAAATCAGCTCAGTCATTGTTCTCCAACCACTTGACCAGATTTTAACCATTTCTTCCAGATGCTGCTCTGAAGAGTCTCTGCTTAAAGAGTTTAAACCTGCTCGAAGTTATGCATTACTGCCTATCTCCTGCTTCACCTTGAGATATTAGATCCCGGAGCCTTAATTCTTTACAAATGCCTCCAAACCTAGGACACATGCCTCGGTCTGAGTCTGATACGGCAGCTAACACACGGGAAAATGTGCTAAAACATCAAAGTTCAAATGTTTTTGGGTTATGATGAATTTTATCAACCTTACATTACTGGAGTTCTCCTTTACCTTGCAAGTAGTACAGAGCAGACAATGTAACATAATGCACATAAAACAGGTCACACTAACAGCTTCAACTGAAGCTTTGCCTCAGAGCAGAAACACAGGACAGGTCACGCCTGGAATGTCGAGCCCAATGCAACAGATTCAAATTTGTAACTGGATGGGGGCTGGGAGGCGTCTGAAGGCAGAAAGGCAATTCTGGAGTGGGAAGGAGTAGGAGCTGACCAAGGTTCAAGGATGGTTTGCACATGTGAGACAAGCACACACGGGGAATAACTCAGCAACCCAGGCCCCGCCATGGTGGAGCCGTGCATACACACCCTCTCTCTGAAGGATACACTTGGCAACCTAGGGCCCTAACCTCAACCCAGATGCACCTGAACCTTCTTTTGTAAATGATGGAAATAAGTCACTGCCCTTATTAACCCCTGGATAAAGTTCTCAGCAGAGAACTTTTGCAAAGGCAATTTCAAAGTGTCCAGTAAAACAGCATGTCACTTTACCAGAAGTCCACTGGTGCATGACTGTTGACACACTTCCTGGGCACCTCAGAGGCTGGGTGGGTTCAGAGAACTGCCACACAGACAGCTGAACTAAGCACATACACAGACTAAGTGTATGGTCACTGCTTTATACCAAGGATTACCACATTGAACTGCTATGTGCAGGAGCAAAGAAGAACCTCGAATACGTTTTTTCTGAATCAACTTCTAAAACACATTTATGATGGTACATCATGTGCATCTCAATTACAAAGTTTGTAGGAATATAGTTCAGTGATAGAGCATTTGCTTAGTATGAATAAGGCCCTGGGATCAATCTCTTTTTACACCCCTGAAAAAAAATACTTTAAAAATATACATTATATGAGTAAGATTTCCATTTGTAAAATCAATGAAACTTGTGTATATCAATGATTTCCTATGCTCTAAAGTAATCTATTTTTTTTTTAAAATGTATACTACCTGGTTTGAACATTCCTTTCCCTAATTTTTATACAAAGATGAAGTAGGAATGAGAGGTAACAATAGAAAAATGTGTTTAAATTCATAACATTACAAAGCTATAAAACCCAATAGAACAGCTCCTGATAACCAATCATAGTGATAATGACTCAGGGCAATTTGTATTATTAACTCTAAAATGTTCTTTACACAGGGAAAAAGAAACTGAAGCTCAAAGAAGTCACACCACATGGCAAGTATGAGGCAGGAGACTGGACCCTGGTCTCTTCCTCGGATTCAGGGTCACTGTGCCAGGCCAGTTGCTTCTCAACAGCACAACACAGCACCTGTACCTTGTGAAGACACTGCAGGTCCAGCTCCTTGAGTCCAGTCCCTTTGTGTCAGTCAGGACAGGCTGGTGATATTCCTGCCAGTCACTTAGGTCTAACTACCTGCCCTCCATACTAATGGACACTCGACTAGGGTATAGTTTACCTCCAGCATTGCATCGGGTGCACCTTGGGAAAAATCGGATCACTGATCACCTTGATAAGCAAGGATTTCTCTGTTTAAATCTTAGTCGAAACATTCCGTTCTAGGACATGAAGTTGATGTTTGTTTATTTTAACCTGATGGGGCACTGTACTTGATATTGTAGACTTCTCATTCTGAACCAATCTCTTCCACTTAAATTAATGAAACTTGTAAACTATCCATAATTTGTTACTTCTGAAAAATACAAAGTACTTTCAGAATCTGTAAGGCAAGATTTTAGAGAATGTCAGGGGTTAATACAGTCATCAGTGCATTTATCTATGTGCGCATCTCACAGAATGTCATAACTTCATAATTAGATTTTTAGTTTATTTGCTTTAATTGCTGTCTCAAGGAATTACTGTCAGTTATGGTAAGTTTTAAATCAGTTCCAGTTTATGATTCAGCCAATATTATTTAATAAATAGTTCTCTAGGAAGTTGGTTCTGTAAGGTCCTCCAGGATGACCCCCAAATTCTAATAATGCTAAATAATACTAATAATACCAATAACTAAATGATACTAATAATACTAATAACTAAATAATACTAATAATACTAATAAATAGAACTCTGTTGGTCATTTTTTTCCTACTTGGACCCAAGGACAGAGTGAACAACTTAAAGGAACAGCCCTTGGTTGTGATAGCAAGGCGAAGCAGATTTCTTGGTTTTGGTTTGTTCCATTTTTACTGAGGCATGATCTTACTCTCTGGCCCAGGCTGACCTGAACCTCACTGTGTAGCCCAGACTGCACTCAAACTAATGTCACTCTCAGCTTCTTTCTTCAGCTTCTCAAAAACTGAGCTTATAAAACTGGCTGAGACTATGACTTAAGGCACGGAAACATCCTTAAGGCCTACTGTTTATGCTAACATCTGCTAAATACCAACCGAAAACAACAGATTGAGCTTTTCTTTCTGTGACGTTTAAGAAACAATACGTAAATATACAAGTAGCTGCTAGCCCGTAGACCCCGGCCTGGGCGGTCATTGCGCTCATGATAATGATGGCCAGATCGATCCGTACAATGATCACGAACACAAACATCATCCACACACTGTGGTGCAGCAGCCGTGGTCACATCTTCCCAGAGAAGGCTTTCCATGCTAACAGTATTTACTGAGAAGCCTTTTCTTAAGCCGGGTTTCACTAAGGGGATATATACCTACTCTTGGAACCGTTCTTCAGGCAACTGAAGGTTGTTTCAGAGCAAAAATCCAAGGTTCATATCTATAAGCCCAGAAGGGTGAGGAAGAAGATTATTGAATTCAGGGCCAGGCTCTTGCAAGACTATCAAAGGATAAAGTAATGGAGCTGGAGAGATGGCTCAAAAGTTAAGAGCACTGACTGCTCTTCCTAGAGGTCCTGAGTTCAATTCCCAGCAACCACATGATGGCTCACAACCATCTGCAATGGGATCTGAAGTCCTCTTCTGATGTGTCTGAAGACAGATACAGTACACTCACATATAAAATAAACAAATATATCTTTTTTTTTTAAAAAATGGAGGTAAGATAAAATAGGTAAATAAAGTTGCTCTTCAAGATTATTTTCTAACCTTTATGAAAAAGTGTACACACATGTGTGAATACCCACGGAGGCCAAAAGAGCCTGTCAGATCTCCTGGGGCTGTCAGCACAGGCAGTTGGGAGCTGCCTGACATGAACCCTGGGGATCAAACTCTGATTCTCAGTAACAAGTGATCTTAACCACAAAGTAATATCTCCACTCCCACATTGTTATTTTTAAATGTAACTCTAGTTCACCAACTAATCATAAAAAGAATGAAAATTTTGAGACAATCACAAGTGACGTGAAAATAAAGGCAAATAAATATTAACTGTTACCAGTTCAGATTTAAAACAGTCCTGTTATAGTTCTTTGTACCATGGAATTACATGACATTTTCATTTGTGATTCTTATCTCTGTTTTTAGATTTCACCTACCATGAAGAGGCATCACTCCTTCAACAGGAGGGAAAAGGAAATACACTTCAAAACTCATTTAGGTGATCTATACTTAAATCTATCTCAGTGTTAAGAGCATGCCCTGTTCTATCAGAACACCCAAATTCAGTCCTAGCATCCTTCTGTGGAGGCTCACAACCACCTGCAACTGCAACTCCAGAGAAGTTGATGCCCTCTTCTGGCATCCTTAGGTAACAGCATACATCATGCATACATACACACACATACACACACACACACACACACACACACACACACAAAGTAAAATTTACCCATCAGAGACTGAGAAGACCCCAAGCACCATCTGTGTCACCTGACCTTTGCATATAGATGGTCATGATCCACCATGATGGGGCATATAGATGTGTAGATTTGTGGGAAAAGAACAAACTATGCAACACCTAAACAAAGAGGCAAGCTTCCTTAGAAACCTCAGCTTTAAAAACCTTAATCCTGGTACTGAAACACAGACCTGGGTGTCAATAGAGTGCAACAGAGTGATTAAACGTTTGCTCAGAGGTAATTGATTAGTTCCGAGAAACTGCTAAGTATCTGAGTTACACGGATTCGCTTAGAGATAAAATATCACAATGGTAATCTGACACCAATTAAATTTTCAAACAGCAGCAGGCACAGTGGCACACACACGATCTCAGCATTCAGGAGAGGCAAGAAGATGGTGATTTCAAAGCCAGCGTTGGTTTCATAGCAAGACCCTACCTCATTTTAAAAAGTAAAGGGAGTCGGGACGGAGAAGGAGAGAGCAGTGGCTAACTTATAAGGAACCAGTCATAGCAATCAAATAGTACATGTGCTATATTATGATCATGCCCAGTGCAAGTAAACGTAATTCAGAAAGATAAGGTAACCTACCTCTGGCTGCAAGTCACAGCCTTACAAGTTGAGCGACCATCTTTACCAAGTAGTGTTGCGCTTATCTTGTCCACTAGAAATAAACCTCACACAGACTGAGTTTGGAGATTAAGTGGGCAGCTGGGTAGGAGGCCTGAGTGCCGCTGCAGTATACTACTATCTGTAGTTGGTGATTATGCTACGGAAATACCAACAGTGAAATCGCTTACTAGAGTACTTTGCTCCTGAAGGTACCATGAAACTTCACTACAATTACCTTAAAGAGTATGTGGCAGTTGTTTATAAAAGGCCCCCAACAAGATGAGGCATCAGATTGGCCATAGTCTCCATGGACAACCAGGTAAATGAGCTTTCTATGGTCCTGTCCCATGAAATATGCAATCCCAGACGCTGCCAACAGTTAATGGTGTACCTGCCCCTCGGAGACATTTGAAATCAGATTCTATGATGAGTTGTTACACCGGGGCCCCCCTTCTTCCCAGTACATGACCTTGCCTTAAGGAAAACAATAGGAGGGAGAAGGGGAGGGCTAAGAAGAAAACTTCTCCTGATCTAATCTGCCCTGATCTGTCTGGAGTCTGTCAGGTTGCAGGTTTCACTCTTATTGAAGAGCTGTGGTGGGAACCCCCGTTCCCATGGGAGGCTGGCCAGGTAAAATGATGGTGCAGCATTTCCATAGTCACTTCCTGCACACGGTTCCACAGAGCTGCTCGAGATTTCACTTAATTTCAGGCATTCTGAAAGGCTTCATGCTCTCAATTTTTGCCTTTGCTGGTGGGAGGTAGAGGCAAAGGACGGGGAATTTGGTGCCACTCTGGGCTACATGAAATCCAGCCTCTTAACAAGACAACACATACATCACAAATTGGGCAGGCTAGAGAACTCAACGGGGGAGCTGGGAGGGGGCTTGCTACACAAGACTGGCAACTTGAGCTTGACTCCCCAGAACCCAAGTAACAATAAAAAAAAGGAAAGACTATCAGAAAATTGTCCTCTGGCCTTCACACCCACATTAAACATGCACACAATGATGACGTTTAAAATGTATTCCTGACACTTGCATTAAGTTTATGCATATCACACCAAGCATCAGCAGTTACATGTGTGTGAGAAGTTCCACAGCAACTCTAACATGGGCAGAAGACATGAAAACAATCTGGCATTGGTAAAAGCTGCTCTGCAAGACCATATATTTTTCAGAATGTATCTTGTTTAGTTCTCCAGTGGTACCCTCCACCTGCACCACCTACTTCACTCATAAAAACGAAGCTGCAAAGAGGTGGAGAGCAAACACCTCAATCTGCACAGCTCATCCCCACAGTTAGCAACATACACATTCTTCAGTTAACAGTAGGTAATAAGCTTGAGGACAAGTAACTTGTCTACGATGACCCTGAGTAGAAGAGAAAGCTTCTACTCTAGAGACAGCTAGACAAAGCTGGATGACACTGTATTTGCTCAGAGACCTGTATTTACAAAGCCCAAACCCTTAGCAAACAGGGAGAATCTATACACTATTCACCCAGTAATGTCTACTGCTACGCCTGTTTGTTTGTTTTAAAGATATATTTATTTGTGTTTGTTTGTTTAATATTTATGAGTACACTGTCACTGTCTTCAGAAACATCAGAAGAGGGCATCAGATCCCATTGCAGATCGTTGTGAGCCACTATGTAGGTGCTGGGAATTGAATTCAGAATCTCTGGAAGAGCAGCCAGTGCTCTTAACTCAGAGCCATCCCTCTAGCCCTTCAGCTAAGTCCTAACTCATCTATTGCTGCAACAGCACACATTTATTTATGTACATGTAAAGTTACTCCAGGGTTGCTCAGTGGGTGCAGGGCTCTGGGTTTGGTCTCTAGTGCACATGTGTAAAAATTAATTGTTATGTTGTGTAAATATTCTGTCTTTACTCTGTGCTTCCATTGTCTAATGACTGAATACATTAGACAGAAGAATGTTGAAAGACTCCCGAACCACACTATCCCAATGTTTGGAGAAAGAATTCTTTAAAAAGTGCTCTATGACACTTCATTGCCAACAATTTTGGTATTCGTAAATTCAGATCCTATCAGACAAAGGGAGGGAAGGGGGCACATAATTTTTCTATTGTGAAGGGGCATTCAGACTTAGATATCAAACCAGTACCTATTAAATGCAGGAACTGGAACCATCATGGAAGCCGAAGGAAGGTTCAACCCCACAGGAATGCAGCTCCCCCACCAGGATGTCACATCATTTGGCAGGACTAGGCTAACAAACATTCCCAGGTTTGTGCTAACAGCACTTTAATCAAAATTTGGGAGTTTTGGTTTCCTCTTTTACCCTTTAGACATTACATCACTTGGGCATTTTTTTTTCCTGAACCAATTAAACATAAAATATATGATGCTTAAAAACTGTGCCAAATACTTTGCTAACTGGCCCCATAGCCAAAAGAAACATAGCTGAGATAGTTATAGGAAGACAGTTCAAAGTATAGAAAGGGAGGTAGCAGAGGAGAGTGGCGGTCGTGGTCAGTGAGGGAGGAAAGGGGGAGAGATGGAATGCTGATTCTTTTTATAAGGACTTTAATGATCTGTGTGTTTTATATGTCCACCGGGAGACCCAAACAACAGCCGAAACTGCTTTCCAGTGTGAGTAAAAGGGAGGTGTCAGCTCAGGATATGCAGAGCAAGTCTCTGATCACCTGCAATTTCTGACTTCCTGCCCTGTTTCCTCTGAAGGCATTTGCTATGGACAGCAGGCTAAGCAGCACACAGCCCCATGAGGAATGTCCAAGAAAACCAGCTCTCTCCTGTCATACTGTGACACTGAGGTCAAAGTGTGTCCGTTTAGCCTAACATTTTCATAAGCTTTCAATAAATTACCAATAGCAAGCACAGTCTAGCCTTAAAGTACAACATGAATCCTAGAATACTCCTGCCAGACTGACCGACATACTGTTCCCTAAATGGACCATTCAGCACTGCAGTGACAGGGTGCGTACTTTCTCAATTCATTTACAGTGTTATCATTTTCTAAATCAGGTGACAAAATTTGTGGCCTTCTGCCACCTCATTTGCTGACAGATAATGGTTTGAGAAGAGTATTTTTTTTCTTGGTAAATGGTATTCTAGGCCAACAGTAAGTCAAGTTGTGTTAGAGGGACAATTTTAAACAAATAGTAACAAGGAGAAGAAAAAAGAACAGAATAAAGTTCGGTTGACAATCCAAAACCATTAAATCAGAATGATGGTCCATACTTTGGGTTGGGGAGAGGGGAGAAACAGGAAATAGGATAAGAACCTCAGAGGGGATTCTCTTCTTCTCTAAGAGGAAAACAGAACAACTGAGTTCAAACTCTTTGGGGTTTTATTCATGTGTGTGTGTGTGTGTGTGTGTGTGTGTGTGTGTGTACACGAGAGAGAAACAGACAGAGAGACACAGAGAGAAACTGACACTTATAATTGAAGCTAAAACATGGCTCCCCACAACAAATTCTAGTTGAAATTAAAATGTTACTTGTTGAAACCTGAAAGAGAACCTTAATGAGTGTAATTCTCAAATTCTCTTGTTTTATGAGCAAAATGGCTGGGAGTTGCTGCTACCATGCACTTATTTCCAAGTAGTACGAAATACCCGAGTGTATGCTGAGGGTCTCCCCTGGCTCATGTAGCCCTAGTGTGCCGAACTGTCTGAGAAGGATTACAAAACCCTTGTGGGCACTGATAAGGGTACGGGACATTTACTGGGAGGAAAAAAATAACATATGAAGGAAGAGGCAGGAACCCTTTCCCCTCCATTGATCTCAGGCAGAGAGGTTTAACCTTAGAGATTAAGAATGGTGTCATTGCCAACAGTCCCTGTACAGAGGTAACCACGGGAAGCTCCCGGCACAGTGCCCAGCACACTGGTTCATTTAATAAAAGCTTTTTGACGAAGTAAAAGTCATGGTACAAACGTCTACGTTTTACATTCCTTCCTTGAACAACATGAGGAATAGGATACCCAGGTCAGAAGTGTAAACCGTAAAAGCTCTTTACTGAACCCATGGGAACAGGTATATATCTGTCAGATCACATTTAAAAAAAAATGCTGTTCCACAGAAACAGCAGCTAGAGGGGAAACAGTGACATCTCGTTTAGGTAGAATATTCATTTCAGAAGAGCTGCTGGTTAGTGGCTAATATCCGAAAAACAATGTGGATCACACTCATCCAAGTGAGAAGGTCAGGGAGCTGGTCTCCACAACATTTCCACCAGAAAGCTCTGACTTCTCTCTGCACCAGAACTACCTCTGCCAAATCACACTGCTTGTCCCTGAAAGGATAGAGTGCGCCTCCTTTCCCAAACATGCCTAATCCTTGACCCTTGACCCATGCCCTTTCACCTTGCCTCACTGTAGAGTAACCTTTTCTTTGCCCTGAAAACCAACTCCATCTATCATCAACAAACCCAGTTTAAACTTGACCTTTCTTCCAAGTCCACATTAGCTCTCCACTCAGTTCTTTAAAAACTCAAAATATTTATTCTGTCATTGCCATGTCTTATTTAAGTCTAACAGCATTAATCTTGACTGTCTTAGAATTATTTTTTTCTTGGATCCCAAATACCACAGCCTTGGTCCTCAAGACATGAGGTAGACAGATGTGCAGAGATGATTGGTTAATGAAGCTGCATTTGTAGGCACACTGGTGGAATCAGTTGCAAATGGAACTGGAGACAGGCCAGATTCTGGCAAAAGCACATACCAGGCTTCTGCTTCATTGACACCAACACTTCTATGACCAAGCTTCAGACATATGATGACTCAGAACCCAGCCAGAGGCACAATTCAGGTGTGTGCTGTGTGATATGGTGTTTGACAATCAATATAAAATAGTTTAAAAATATCAAAGATTTTATTCAAAGACACTGTATTTAATAATGGAATATTTTTGTTTCTTTAAACAAGCTTTATTTATGAGAAGTGTTAAAATTTGCTGATATCTCATTTTTTCCAATGTTTCACCAATAACTTTTGGTAAGAGGTATAGATATATATTATTATCTAGAGATGAGGCAGAGGAAACTGTTTTATATCAAAATGTGTTTGGTATAAAGATATTATTCATTAAGCAAAACTACCAGGATAAAACATCTCTAGAAAACACCATAATACATTCATAAAAAGTTTGATATTAATAAAAATGCACTCTCCTGCAAAGAATCCAACTCTCACTATGAGGAGCTATAATATGATAACACAATGCATCCTTATACGAGGCAGCAGGGCGAGGCAAAGGCTACTATACTATAACATGGAGCATGGCCGTAAGACCACCATGCACTGTCAGCTCCCTCGGGTGTCTGCTCCAGTGACTTACGAGATGTTCCGGATGGAAGCCTCGTCATCAGTGTGTACCCTGAAGCTGCTCCAGAGGCAGCAGAAGGACAAGCAGCTCGGGTGGCATTGGAGCTGAAGAGAGCCGGGCAGGGAAGCCAGCCTGGTGGTGACGTGAGAGGTGGACAAAACCGGAACGAGAGACAGTGGGACGAGAAAGGACAAAGCAGAGGACACAATCAGAAAGGAGATGGCAGAACGAGAGAGAAAGCAATAAAGTGAAAACCAGAAAGTTAAGGAGTGTTGAGAGCAGAGGCAGAAAGGGGAGAGGAAGAGAGAAAACTGTAAACAATCCTTGGGTATATGAAGTACTACACAGCTGTGCACCGACTGCTGTTGGCTCACGGCAGCTAAATTACTATTGATATTCATTGTTTAGAGCCAATATCTATGAATAAATAAATGGCACTCAAGTAGCCACCATGTTGACTCTCTGATAAAATTCAAGTGCCCCCTCTTCTCTGGGCTTTCAAGCTGCCGAAGCCTAACACAGAAGAAGTGTTGGTGGCTTCCTCGTCATCTATGAACATGCCTGCCAGGAAGGTCAACTAGCCCTCATGTCTCCCCAAACAACATTCCCATTGTGCCTACCACAATATTTTTTGTGTTGCTTTCTAATTAAACACACAGCTAGGCAAGGTCTAGCCAACTATTAAGTAGTTCTGGTTAGTCCTGATGTCCCCGAGTCCCGCCTTCCAAGGTTCAAATCATGAATTATGTAGAAAAATGAAATTCCGTTAGACAGCTCACCAATATACACCTTCTTAGTAAACAAAGATGAAACACTAATTCGTACTTCATAAATTAAATCTCTTTATGTAATTATACTCAAATATTAGAAAGCATTTTTATTTCCGTATCAAGATGCTTATGGAATTTCTTATGGATATATCAGAACATATATCCCTCCGCCCATGTGTGAAGTTGACACATACTACTAGGTTACATAGCCACTGGCCCATTGCAAACACCAGGAGGTCAGTTAGAACATTGTTCTTTTATTTCTGAATCATTTTTTCCTAAATTCATCAAAAGTTTTGGCATTTGCTTACAAGAAAATCTGAATGGTTTATTGGAGACATCATAGTCACGCATCAAATTCATCAGCAGAACTGATGTTCATTACAGAGGAGGACATTCTCTTAAATTTCCCATGACTAAAACCCAAGGCAAAGAAGTAAAAGATCATAAAAATACAATCAATCGTAAAATGTTTGGAAGCCACAGGCTCAAGGTCTCCAACCTGACACGTGCACTTTGTGACCCAAACCCACAGTGATCTGAAACACTTATATGACACTGCCCTGCCAGGTCATGTCAGAAATACAGAAGGTTTTAGTAAGTCACAGGAAGCAAGGAACACATGGGGATGAAGATCTTTACCACACCAGCCTGTATTCAGGTCATGGGTCTCAGAAGCCTTCCACAAGTTGATTTAGGTATGGCTTCCATCTTTATTAGCGGGAGCATTAATTTCCTCACCAATGACCTCTAAGCACAGTGCTTTGAAGTTATAAAAGCTATTTCTCCACCTAGTGAGTGATCCCAGGTCTGAATGAACAACATGAGACCGCACACAGCAGTGGTACAGGTGGGCAGTGCATATCCTCCTGCAGCATCCTACCATTCCAACAGGAGCTGTAAGATGGAACCATTAGTAGAAGATGTCAAGTTGACATGAAGCACACCTTACCAATGGAACATGGCTAGTATGAAGCACACCTTACCAATGGAACATGGCCTTCATTATAAAAATATGTCTTCCTGACACTGTGACCTTTGAGCAAAACCACACCCTGCACAGCACACACCTGAGCTACCTGTGGAAAGAGAGGGCAGCACAAGCAGATGAGGAGCTGCAGGTGCCCCTTAGAAGCTCATATGGTAGCATGCACCCTCGGCCCTGCAAGTGCTATTGCGGTCTCTCTGTCCACATCCATAGCAACTTACCTGCCAGAGACTACTTCACTGTTAGTTGGCGCGAGCTTCTTACCTTCTATGCTGAATCACAACATGGCATTTCTAAGAAGGGTTATGGAAAGTGAGAGAACACAACCAAAGGAGCAGACCACGAGCACCTACGAAACTGTCAGTTAGATTCACTGTAGAAGAAAGGGCCATGCTGGAAAGACACACAGATGTCCACGCAGGCTCAGAGGAGGAGAGACAATCCTGCCATGCCAAAGCATCTGATTAAGGCACTTACCGAAGTGCAGAATGTCTTCCGGAGCGGGACACACTGGTGCCCACAGGTGAGGGTAGGTTGTTCCCTCTGTGCAGGTCCTCGATGGACCTGCTCCAGGGCTTTGATTTGTCCACCGTACTCTCCACGGTACTTTCCACACTTTCAAAGTCAAAACTAAAACAAAAAAGGAATGCTACTCAAAACCGAGACACTAACTTCCAGACACAGACGTGGACAGACACAACCTGCTATTCCTTGACCGTGTCCTTCACCATAACATGAGAAGTCTTTGCAGCCAAAGGAAATGCGTAAGAATTTCTGTGCTCTCAGTGTTAGTTTTGAAAAAAACGTGAGGATTACAAACACTGGATCTGGCAAAAGAATCGTTAACAACGAACAGCTAATGCTGGGTCACTGTATATTGTTTGCATCTTACTTGCTTGCTTACCAATTATCAGCCCTGCCTTGCTCGAAGACCGAAAGAGCTCTCACAGCTGTCTTCATTTTGCTTTAACAAGCAGATATGTTAGGCTTATACTAATTCATTCCTACCCATCAATTTTTCACTGAGCGTTTTCTCCTAGTGTGTTAGCAAGCCCTTTTCCAACCATATGTGATGCATTACTAGTGCAGCGATGGAGTGGCTTTGATTTTGGACTCTCTTCCCAATGTGGTGCTCTTTAAAGTGAGACTGTTGTTCCTCTGACATTTCTTGAGGTTATTACTCATGTTAGCCATGTTGGAATAAGCGGCAAGTGGAGTTGCTCATTCTCGTGTAGCCTTAGGAACCAAGTCTTTAAACAAGCAGGCCTTTGTATCCCATGCATTTCCTCCCTCACACAGTTAGTTACTCTGCTTTCTCCTAAGAACACTGCAGTGTTTCTAGCCTCAGTTCTGACCGATCAGACAGCAGAACAAAGAGTCAGCAGCTACAGTTAATATTCTCTAAAAGACTATAAAAGAGCTGGAAGAGAAAATAATGTGTGCTGGAAATCATCTACAGCTGCTTATAAAGCAAGGCTGCCAGAAGAAAAACAAGATGAGAACGGCCACCTAAAGACGAGGGGACATGCTCTAACTTTTCAGGTTGGTCACATAGCAAGGACAGGCGCACAATGTGGGCGTGTGGAGCTGATCCCGGACTTTGTTGTTGTATGTTTGGGTTCAGGAATAAGGTTGAAAGAGAAAGGCAGAGTGGGGTAGTCTAAGAAAACCTGAGGTAGTAAAATAGACTCTCATTGAATTAGAGAGGACTTCAAGGAGCATATGATGAGCTCTCGTGGTGTGGACACATCACAAGTCCCTCAGCAAAGTTCACTCTACATTCCTCTCACCCCTCCCTCCATGCCCGGGACCAAAGTGCAAGAAACACACACTTTAGTGAACTGGTGGATGCTTCTATTTCAGACAGAGTCAAAACAGTTGTTTCGCACTCCATGGGTTAGGGAATTACTAATACCAGGGAACAGTACAAATTTTCAAAATGAAACACAAATTGTTTAACTTATCATCTAATAAAACAAAACAAAAGTAAAACCCATGTACAAAGTGCTTAAAGCTAATGCCCTCAAACAACACCAAAGGTTCAAGTGCACCTAACACAAATTCTGAGTGCTAGTGTTTACTTGGTTATTGCCTTACACTGTTGACAGAAGAATTCCTACACAGTATCAGAGACCTGCTCCCACTAGTCCAACATGAAGCCATATTTGAGAAATCTGGCTTCCAAGCCCTCTTATCCAGTAAGTAAAGGATTCACTAAATACAGGAATTTTAGTCTTCCTTAAATGATATATTTATCTAGATTTTAAACTTCATAAGAGGAAATATTTTTTGTCATAATATACAATTCGTCATGGAGATTATCAGATTCAAAGTAACAGAAATAGATGAGAAATATCCTTTTGATATAATTCCTAGTGTAGATAGCATATTCCATCTTAGAAAACAAATTCTTATACATTATCAGAAGCATCAAACTAGAAATCCATTATATCAGATTTGGTTAATAACCATGAAACTAAGAATAATTGCAGTTTCCCCTTCACAAGCACTGAGAAGGGGTAGAAAACAGAGAAAATGCCCAGCCAGGGATTCGAACTTGTTGGAGAGAGTGAATATTGAAAACAAGTTGTTGCTATTAAAAAGAAGAATGGAGGTGCTGAAGAGAAGACTTGGGGTTAAAAAGAAGCAACTGATGCTCTTGCAGAGGACCTGGGTGTGGTTCCTAGCATCCACATGACAAGTCATAAATGCCTGTAACTCCAGTTGCAAAATACCCAATGTCCTCCTCTGTGCATGTCGTGTATAGGGAGTACACTTGCATGTATGCAGTCAGGTATCCACATACATAAACTCAAACTAAATAAGTCTGCCTTTGAAAAAAAGAGTGGATGTATTCATAACGTGGAAGAGCAGAGGCAAGAAGAGAACCCCAAGCATAGCCTTGTATACATCCTGAGAGCCTCTCTTTAAAACAAAACACAAACCAAAAACCCAGAAAACAAAAGCCAAAATCCTAGAAAACAAAAAACAAAACAAAAACAAAAAACAAACAAAAACAAAAAACAAACAAAAACAAAAAACAAGCAAAAACACAGCAAGAAAAAAAACCAAAAAGCTCCCGGGCTGAGGCATCTCTCTGAAGTATCTCCTTTGTCTAATTAAAAACACAGCATCAGTACTGCCTCACTCTGCACGTGTAAGACTATCTGTAGGTTTTGGACTATTTCCTGATTAAAGGACAAATGTTGAAAAGGGAATGCCTCCGTCAACTGACCATTTTGCAGTCCTGTTATAAATCACCGCAGAAGTCATGAACATGGAGAATGACGTGGAACGATATGGCTCTGTGACTTAATATTTTCCTTTGCTGCTCCAAGTTCTTTTGCTGCATGTGTCAGGAAACCGAAGACTGCAAGCACATCGACAGTCAAAAGGGACACCAGCTTGCACCCTCGAGGGCCACTGTGTTGGTGTCTAATGCTGCGTCTCACCTGCTCCTTTGCCAGCACACACACAAGTGCACTTCTCTCATTTCCCTCTCACTGCTGAGACGGAAACCATAAACACATGAAAAGCCAAGGCTTTACTACTGACCTACACCCCAGCTATATTACAGGGTCTGGGGCATGTGCCAGTGCTACCAGATGGGATTAACATGCACCAGTACCTGCTTCAATCCACAGCACACTGAAATTTAATAAAAAGTGAAAGGGTGGGGCTGGAGAGATGGCTCAGAGATTAAGAGTACCACCAACTGCTCTTCTGAAGGTCCTGAGGTCAAATCCCAGCAACCACGTGGTGGCTCACAACCATCCGTAACAAGATCTGACGCCCTCTTCTGGAGTGTCCGAAGACAGTTACAGTGTACTCACATATAATAAATAAATAAATCTTTAAAAAAAAGTGAAAAGACTTTTCTGCTATTTCTTTTGTTTATTCCGCCAATATATCACCTACCACTCTACTGCCCTACCATACAAAGTCATGTGATCCAAGCCCTCAGGAAAGTCTTTGGCATTAGAGCTGTAGCTCAATAGCAAAGCCAAGTCCTGGGTTTGATCTGTAGCATAAGAAGAAGGTCTTCAAGGCGAATTTTACTTGCCTGGTTTATTTCTGCCTTGAAGGCATTTCTAACGCCAATTATGTGATTGGTTTAGCTACAAAATAAGAGATAAATCTCTGTAAACTCCACACACCCTCTCTGTGGGTTTCTGCCTTCAGTGAGGTATGTAATTTTACCACAAGGCTAGACCTTGCTCTGTGAAAGTGACATGCAAGCCAGTTATGGTTACTTACGTGACTGCATACTGTGCAAAGGACAAATATTCCACAAGAACATCAAGGCCTTTGTTTTCTTCATTCAAAAACTCTCTGACCCATCTGGGGAAAGAAAAAAAAAACATTGGTGGCATTGATCACAGGTCTATAGAAAGGTTACAGTGGATAGTATTCATTTTTTGCTCTCGAAACATCCAAAGTCTGAAAGGCAATACAGAAGAAGACACTGACTATTTTGCAAGAAGAGAGCACTTCTGGATAGAATATGAAAACCATAGATTATGCCAGGTGGTAGTAACACCCACCTTTAGTCACAGCACTCAGGAAGCAATGGCAGGAGGATCTCTGAGTCTACATGAGTCCCAGGATAGCCAAGGCTACACAAAGAAACCTCTGAGAGAGAGGGGGGGGAGGAAGAGGAAGAGAAGAGAAGGGGAGGGGAGGGAAGGGAAGGGAGGGGAGGGGAGAGGGAGGAAAGGAAGGAGGGAGGAAGGGAAGGGGGGAGAAAAAGGGAAAGAAAACCATAGGTCACTCACTGTATGAGAAATAAAGAGGAAAAAAGCACTCACATGTCAGCCTTGAATTTGACTGCCTGAAGACTTAAGACAGCCTATTTTAAAGAAATTTCTAAGAAAAGGAATACGTCTAAATGTACTTTTCAACCATAAATGATCTCTAGCCTTGTTGTTGAAAGAGCCAAGACTGGACCGAGAATGAGGCAGCCTGGAGCACGCTGCCACTGTCATGGCGATCCAGGCATGACTCCAAGTCCATGCTCAATCCTTCTTGGCATACCCAGCTGGAGAGACCGCTAAACCGCCAGAGAGAGGCCAATCTTACGGACTTCTGGAAATTCAATAGGGATAATGACTTGCTTAATTTTTTCCATGAGTAGGAAAACCTTGAAAATACTGCAGGTACCGCAGACCATCAGCGGGACTAACACGTGACAAATACTTTTAAGGATCATTCTTAAGCCTTTTTATAGCTTGCATTTGAGTGTTGTGTAACAGTTCACCAAGAAGACAACACGTCTATACTGGCTATACAGAGTGACCCCAAGAGACAAATGAATCTGCATGTTTAAGGCCTGGGGATAAAATTCTGTCAACCTGATTTTACACAGTTCTTCCCACCCATTCTTCATCAGAGACTGTGCAAATATCAGAGACGGTGCAGATATTAAGGACTGTGAGGATATCAGGGACTGTGTGTGGATATCAGGGACTGTGCGGATAACAAAAGAAGCTATCACTCAGTGTGAAACTCCTATAACTAATGGGTACAAAGCATGGCTACTACCACTGCAACAACCCACGAGCCATGGGCACACACTGTGATCCAAAAAGGTTGCCTGGCTATGGATGACAAGAACTATTGTGGAAGCCATGCTTACGTAGCTAGGAAGACAGCATCAGTACAATGGCCCCATGTATCTAAGGAAGAACAGTAGTACCTTGAGAGGTTTGTGGTAGAAGAAGAACCTAGTAGACTCCCAGATCCCTTCTTTGTTTGTATGTTTGATTGGTTTGTTTTCTGGTCTTTACTTTTTCTTCTCTCTCTTCTCCTTTGGCCCTTCTACCTTGATGATGCAGTTTCAAGTATACAGGAAGTATCAGAAGTCAGGAAGGTTAAGAAACCGGACACCCTGACTTACTTTCTTCCAAGTACGTCAGTCAGTTACCATAAAAGATGTGTGTATAAATAACATGTGAGAGGAGCCCGGGGTGGCAACTCATTGGCAGAGAAACCCCATGTTGGGTCTCACAGGGCAGCTTTGTCAGTAGACCTAAACAGCACACAGAACTGTCTTCTGGTAGAGAGAGAAGTTTCTAGAACAGCCACACACATGATCTCACTACCTCCACTCATAGATAATTTATTTAATTACCCCCTATGGAAAGTCTCCAGGGACACTGGAAATTTTAAAATGATAGTCAGAAGCTTAGGAACAGCCTGGAAAAGATATTTCTTCTAACTGGCAGGGGACTTGGGAATGCTAGCACTCCTGCGTGACTCCCTCCTCTTTGTCTCTCCATTGCTCTGGCCCAGGGCTCTGACTGCACAAAGCAAACTGTTCTGGAGATGGGTGTCTTTTTAACGTCCTTTAAAAAGGACCACCAGAATCCAGCTATTTTATCTTTCAGGACAGGCTCAGTTTCACATATTTCATTTACTTGCTCATTAACATGGGAGTCCAGATAAACAGCCATTGAAGTTGCTTCTGCAGACACTCCACAGACAGCACAGATGCCCCAGGATGCCATGAGTACCTGCTACCATACACCACCACCTCATTTACATAGGAGGGTCGGTCACAACCTGCCTGAGAAGGAACTTGACCTCAACAAAGCAGGAAATGGCCATGGACAGTAGGTCTATAAGTCTTTTGATTCAACGTGCTCATGTGTGTGGTGGATGTAATAACAAGTTTAATTAGCTTCTTCAACATCCCAATTGATATCTGAGCAGAAGGGCCAGAAAGATCATTTTCAAAGCGAGACGGGTACTTTATATATCCTAAAGTAGCATGAGTTGCCCTGGTTTAACGTCACACAATGGATTCTGGTCCTAATGTTATAGGATCCTCCTTGGGTATTTAAATCACTCCAATAAGCCTAAGTGATTTAGGAAGGACTGAGACATTCACCACTGACCAGCTTGCCTCCTGATGATGCTCACTTAGCTAAGTCACTCAGAGTAAGGGATTATAAGAAAAGTCAGCCCTCCCTCAACAGAGGAATGGATATAGAAAATGTGGTACATTTACACAATGGAGTACTACTCAGCTAGTAAAAACAATGAATTCATGAAATTCTTAGGCAAATGGATAGAGCTAGAAACTATCATCCTGAGTGAGGTAACCAATTACAAAAGAACACACACACACGGTGTGCAGTCACTGATAAGTGGATATAGGTCCAAAAGCTCGGAACACCCAAGATACAACTCACAGACCCCGTGAAGCTCAAGAAGAAGGAAGACCAAAGTGTGATACTTTGATCCTTATTGGAAAGTGGATCAAAACACCCATGGCTCATAGCCAACCAATAGAATGAGAACAGGGTCCCCAATGGAGCAGCTAGAGAGAGGACCCAAGGAAGAGGGTCCTCTGAAGGGGTTTGCAGCTCCACAGGAGGAACAATAATATGTACCAACCCGTAACCCCAGAGCTCCCAGGGACTAAACCACCAACCAAAGAGTGCACATGGAGAGACACATGGCTCCAGGTGCATATGTAGCAGAGGATGGCCTTGTCAGACATCAATAAAAGGAAAGGGCATTCGTTCTATGAAGGCTCGATTCCTCAGAATAGGGGAGTGCAAGTCAGGAAATTGTGGGTGGGGGTTAAGCAGGGAGAGGGAAGATGGGATCAGGGGTTTTCGGTGGGGTAACATGGAAAGGGGTTAACATTTGAAATGTAAATAATACAAATATCTAACAACAACAACAACAACAAAAAAGGCCCTCTCTCTTTCTTGTTCTCTCGGTTGCTACCCCTTCTGACTGGGAAATCCTCCATGGGGGAGATCAGGCCAGAGTGATCATCAAAAAACTAGAAGAGGAAGCAAAGAAAAGAGGTAGAGAGTAAAAGGGCAGATGTTAATGCAATGACTTAAATCTCAGGGATTGGAAGAAATATGGGGGCCAGAGACTTGACTCAACAGGTGAGGACTCTGCCTCCAAGTCTAACAACCTGAGTTTAATCCCTGGGACCCACACAATAAAACAAAGAACCGACTGCTTTCCACAAGCTGTCTTCTGATTTCCAAATATGCCCTGCTCCCACAACACAAGTAAACAGGAATGCGGGGGAGAGGGTACAGACTTTATGCTGTAATTTATGTATCTGATCAGACACTGAGTCTGGCACATCTGTAGAGCTCCAGCTCCTCTCTGAGCATGTTCTACGCTGTTTTATATGTTGCCAATAGGCAAACAGTTTCAAATTGAGTGATTATAGGTTTTGGAAAACAGAATTATTTCTGACTCTGACAGCATGTATTACTTCCTGAGTGCCTTGCAAATTCAAATGTGATTACCATATGTTGTAAATTTGAATTTAGGCAAATTCCAAATCAGACACTTGGAAGCTTAGAGAGACGGGGATAATGAGAAAAGGTTCTGGGGGGAAAATAACTGTAGCCAAGGAAGGGCTTTCCGTACAAACACAAACAAGTCAGTATTGAGAGGAATAGGCTGCTCACAACCTGATTTCAAAGTTTTGTTCTTCCTGCCTCCCAGAATCTTAGAGCCTAATTTCTTCACATAGAAAATTGTCTTAAAAGCCCCTACTGGTGTACAACTTCCAAGGTCACCCAAAAGGCAAGATGCACAAAAGAGAGAGACAAGTGTTACTCCCTTTGCCAGGCTCCTGAGAGGAAACTCTAATCCATGGCTGGACAGCTGGAATGAAAGTTCTGAGAAACTAGGGGGAGAAAGAGAAAGGTCAGCATCACCCAGAGCCCACCTCCATCACCCACCCACTACTGCCCCAGACCCACCGTGTAGCAGCCCCGTTCTCCATGTGGGCCCATCGCCACTAAGAATCCTGAAGATCTCTCAGCGTACCTCTCTCAGGGTTAATCTGTTTGCTGAGAAGAATTAAGACTTGATACATACAAAAAGCCTTGGATTGAAACTACCAGTAGTTTCAAAACAAACAAAAAAAATTTAAGTAAAAATAATAATAAATAACCAACCAACGCAGTGACCCTGACACACGGTGGCTCCTTTACGGTGAAAAAGGCCGGGTAACACAGCTGAGACCACATCGGTTGTTTATCACATCCTACACTCTATGCAGTGCTGGGGCAAAACATTCCTGCCAAAGAACAACCTTGATGAAGCGATTTATTAAAGCCGGATGGTGAATATGCATCTTTCTGTTTGTTTATGACAGAATCAGAAGTCACATGAGACCCATGTGCAGCCCACAGCAGCGTGTATTACCCGTGTGCCCATGCGTGCACCCGGGCAGATTGGTGACTTACAAACTGTGATGATAACATTTGGGGCATTGAGAGACAGCTCCTCAAAAATGAATGAGGTCAGCCTGCTGCCTTGGGGAGAACAGGACTGCTCACTAACAATACATGTTCAGCTTAAATACAATTAAGAATTTAGGAAACCTATTTGATAGCTTTATGATAAATAAAATTGTATCCTGATGGCAGTGGTGAATATTAACCAAATTGATTTAAAAACAAACAAACAAACAAACAAAAAACAAACAACCATTATAGATGGGAAGTGGTGGCCTATGCCTTTAATTCCAGCACTCAGGAGACAGAAGCAGGTGAATCTCTGTGATTTCAAAGCCAGCCTGGCTTACAGAGCACGTTCCAAAGCTATATAGAGAAACCCTGTCTAAAACAACAGCAGCAAAATATTACAGAATGACATGTCCCAGCATTGGAAAGAGCAGAGTACCTCAGGGAACCTGCTTTCCGAATGATCATTTGAAAAACCATATTACAGGAGCCATGGGTAAACACAGCCAGCCCGGGCATGAGACAACGAGATGGACTTTAACAGAACACAATACAGTGTCAGCACCGTTAGACACTGTCACTCAGGGGATTTTAAAGTGCTATCAGAAGGATCTCTACAACGATCTGAAAGGCCACTTAAGAACCCAAATGTTCCAAATGTTCTTCATCTGCACCAAACAAAAATAAATATCAAAACAGGCTGAATGTGGTGTCAGGAACACCCAGCTGCCTTCTATTGCAAAGATATGAAAGAAGATTCTCAAGAATTTTTATGAGGAAATAAATAAAGCTATTCTTTACAGAGAATTTTTGTTACTTTGTTAAATAGTTACATTTCACAAAATGTTACATGTGCTAATATTCATGAGTATATATATTTATATATGAAAAGTCTGCCTCTAAATATTACATATTAAATGAACTTAAAGCTGTCCATTTTAGTTTCTAGCATGGTAGATGTCACTAGACTCTATTCATATAAGCAACAATAGTTCACTGAAGTTCAAAACAATTAGCTAGAATAAAGGAATCCAGAATATCAAAATGTTTGGGAACTGTTGCTATGGAAAATAGGCTTTAGATGCACACAAGTCTCAGTGCTTCTTACTAGTAAGGAGTAGAATAAAATGAGCACCTGACCTTCAGTTTTGCCATATACGCAACAATGGCTTCGGGTACAGAGCAACACCACAAACATTTTTATGTGCAATAATGCAACCAACATGCCTAACACATGACAAACGACTATGACTTGGGAGGTTTCCAAAGCGTGGAAAAATGAACTGATCTCTCTCTCTCTCTCTCTCTCTCTCTCTCTCTCTCTCTCTCTCTCTCTCTCTCACACACACACACACACACACACACACACACACACACACACACATTTGTGTACATCTTAGAGCATTGGCCAGTCTCTTTCCTCTTTGACTAGGTCTGCCCCAGCCAGCACTGACCCACAGAACGCCTGACAGTCTAGGAGAAGAAGTTTTCACTAAGCACTTCCTGACTGCCTTCTCTTTTCTACATACTTCCCACAAGCCCTGGGAAATTTGCTACATTCTTCATACCTGTTGTCTCAAACACCTACAAGAAAAGTGTACATCTTTTAGAATGTCTGCAACCTTGCATTCAGACTAAATAGTAACTTTGTATCTTTATAGGCAGTGCTATTAAAAGAAATCACCCCCAGGCAGTTCCACGAACTGAAGCTAGCAAACCTCCCCACCTCGTCCTCACCACCACAGTAATCACCTGGACATCTGGTGCACCTTGGCTTCTGCACACTCGTATTGCTTGCCAGTGCGATATAATGGTACTTAGTTCTCTTCAAGAATATTTCAAGTAATTTCAGGGGTTTGGACAAGTCACAATCCAATACTTCTCCAATGCTATAGCTCTTTACAGTAGGGAATGGAATTATTCCTAGCCAATATCTTAGTTCAACATCCCTCAAAAAACTAATTTTCTTTCTCAAAAGTTTGTTCCATTTATAGAGTTTTAGGCTTATGTGAAACCCAGAACAAAACCGTCACTTGATGAAGCTGCAGCTGAGACTTTCCCCAGCAAAGCCCACTCTCTGCTTTAACCTTGGGACCTAAGCTGTGCCAAGAATCTATTTTTTTTTTCAAGACAAATGGACTGTAAGTGCAATTTTGGCTTTTAATAACTGGAAATTTAAAAAAAAAGAAAATATATGGAAATCACAATCTCCTGAGCATTCAGGTCACTTTGGGTAAACCATATTCTACACATGGACTTCCTTAGGACAATATTATAAGTTGCTACTTCAGCTCACACAGTAAGAGCAGAGAACTTACGCAATTTAAATTTATCAAAGGTCAAATTAACAGAAGGGGTCATGGCAAAGACCTGCACCTAGACCTCTTCATCAAATAAATGCCCAGTTATCTTTCAACTATCTTATCCAGAGCACTTGTGCACACATACACATAAAACCAGATCCATGGATCATAGCAAAAAAAGACTCCTCATGGTAGCCATTGATGATTTTCAATAATCAGTAATTCTCCAGAATTTGTTCCTATCAAATGAGGTCAAGACACTAAGCTTGGAGAATGAAGAGATGTGTTCAGGTTCGAATCTTCACCATAGACAAGAGAAATCAAAATTTCCTTCAGTGTGAGCATGTGCAGGAATTGTTTCATGGAGACAATGCATCCCATGAATTTCTCCACATCTATAGGCATTTTCCCAGAGGTTTCACATAAATAGCAGACAAGGGAGAATCTCAGCTGGTGACGATGGAAGGAGGAGGCCATCTTTGCACATGCCTACTGGAACCTAACCAGTCACCCACCTGCTCACAGACTACAACTCTTCCAGCCCTCCAACTTTGTAGTAGACATGATCATCATGCTTTAGAATTTGACAGTCAATTTCATATTATCTCGGCAATGCTTGGAGATCTGCTGTAAACCATTCCACCATTTTCAGTTGAGAACTGCCCGGGCATTAACTTGGGCCATTATCAAATGGAATCTAGTTCCTCATTCATAACTACCAGAAGCTATTTAATTTCCTAAGTTCAGGTATCCAATTGAATCAAAAAACCACCACCTCCATCTTGAGACAGACAAGTTTCACCACTTTGAGCCCAAAGCCTCAAATGCCTTAACTCTTTCAGAAAGGTCTGCTAGGAAAAACAATTTTGGAAAAGACCAGAGTGGTTTTCAGGCAAAGCACTGGCCTTACAGCTGTGGACTTCCTACAGTTCACTCAACCATCTTTGATCCTCCATTCTTTTAGTCTTGAAAACAAGAGATTAGACAATTTTCCCAGCCTGAAAATCATGATTCCATTATTTGGTTTTTTTTTTTTTTTCTACAGTCTGCTTTTGGAGACAAGCAAGAATCAGTTAATTTTATGGAGAGTTGGTTCTCAATGGGCATTCTACCTCAAAGTCTCCCCACGTGACCCTGCATGATCATTTCCACACTTAAATACAAATCTGAAATAACTGTGCTACTAAAACATCTAAACGGATTTTATCAATTGATCTAAAGTAGAAGTGAATTACTATAAAACAAGTTATCTGGTGTCATACAGCGTGGAATTAAACCACCTAACAATAAAGTACTATCTATGTATTATACTATCCCAGGAATAAGGGGAAATGTAACAGCTCTTGCCTGAGGCAAAGCAACCATGAAGTTGCATAAAAGGAACTCACAAATATTTAGTGAAATAATTCCATGAACTCTATTTTTCCTGTATAGAATACTTCACAGTCTCAAGTGTTATCATGAAAGAGACACAAGAACTGTCTCAGATGCAAAGAAGTGGGGTTAGTACTGTTGTCTACAACAGTACTCGGGTTCCTATTCTTTTGTGAATGGAAAGAAATTAAAGAAAAGCATCTGAAGACTAGGACAGTTCAAGGGTCTCAGTTTACACCCATTCTTGAGTGTTCCTCAGCAGCCAGAGCACGGTCACATACACACGAAGCACTTGTCATGAAGTGTCTGCATTTACTTCATCCAAACAAGTAAATACAGAATTGCTATAAATACCCATGTCAAGGGCTCCCCATTCTGCCTCAACTGACTCTCACAGTTGGTGATAAGGGGACTAAGGAAAACTCCCCTCTGATAATCCTTGGTCCTTCAGTAAATATAGAAGCTCAGTTCTTAGGTACGATTCAGTCACGTTCTAAGATAGAAAGTTAGAGCTAACATGTTACGGGAGCATACTCACCCAATGTGGTTGGTTCGTAATGAAATTTCCAGTTCTCTTAGCACTTGTGTCGACTCTTGAACACGCCTTCTGAATTTCTATAATTCAACAAAATATAACCTTAGTACCTGGTGCTACTGCAACTTATAATAAATTTAATGCAATATGAAAATATAGTTTATCCTAATGTATATTTATCGTATTTCCTTCTTTTGATTGAAAAGCACACAATGTAGGTCATAAAAAGTAACTTAGAAGAAAGGATAATGACTTACTTCACGTAATATCCTAACATAGATTGTTCTCCCTACCTCACATATACTATAATAATTATCATTATGCCTTTGTTCAGGAAAACCACCGCCAGTTTCAACAATTCATCAGCATGACTACAGACATAAGACACGCGCTTATCTATGGCAATGTATTGTAATGAAAGAGTAACTGGTAAAAACAATGAAAAGATGTGCCTGGGAGAATGTGAGTGCATAGGAAACCAAACCTGATTTTAAGAGTGTTCTAGCCCAGGGAGCCCCTTACGAACTCAGCCATGAAGCTCAATAGAGATCCGCTGGCCAGGGTTCTCATTAGAGGCCGATCTCATTGGCACACTGCCTCACTCAGCCAACAATTCCAGCAATAAATCAGGTCTTCAGCATAAACTGCTGTTTTCATAAATTATTTAGGCACAGAGAGCTTTTATGGAGAACACAAATGAACTCTGAATGCCAACTTTGCAAGCATGCCCTCTAAAGACAGCAGTCTTGAGCCTAACAGTCTCTACTTGACCTAATGTGTTCCAAAAACAAACATTCAGAAGTTAGCTCTTCCAACTAGTCCTCCCTTGCAAGGTCAGTCATGAAAGTTCATGTGCACATGCATATACGAAGAATGCTCCACCATACTCTTGCCTATCAAGATCTTATCTCTTTCTAGGTCTACACTATCCTTTCTTTAATGGGCTCTGCTATGACAATGAATATATATGCATATATATGTATATATGCTTTGAAATCTAAGAAGTCTCCAAGATACAATGGGTTGATATACCCATCAGTTCTCTGGAGGATTATTTCCCTACAAAACCTTAACAGTGCCTATAGTCTCAGGCCACTCTGCGAGACGGAAATCTGATGTGTGATACCTTCCTTTAAGAGATGCAGGCTATCTGTGCGGCAGCCTCCAACTTCTCTGCTCACTGGAAAAAGTTTTCTGAATTCCAGCTCAGGATATAAGAGAGACTCTTCTGCCACCTCTTGTCCTCTTCTGCCACCAAGTAGATGCTACCACAAGAATAGAGGCCTCCGTTCCCAGGCCACTAATCATGGCTCCCACACTTGAGAGGAATCACATTAAAAAGGGAAGAAGGAAAAGGCTGGTAGCACAGTTCCAGATGGCGGGGTTGCAAGAACTATGCCGCCCCCATGCATGCGGACCATTAGCCAAGGAGAGCAGCAGCCCTGCCTGGCACAGGCAGCTCCTGCTGCCCCTTGTCTTTTCAAAGTCCCTTGCTTTCTTGAAGTTGCTGGAACTGCTATTCTCAAAAACCTTAAAAAATAAAAATTCTTGGATTTTTGTACTCAATATATGGTAGTATATACGAAATAAAAAAAATCCCAAACATAAAGAAAAAAAAAGTCCACACTGCCAAGAAAGACCTAAAAAATGGAAAAGCCATGATGGTTTGGAGAAAATGCTAGACTGGCTCCTTGCAATAAGTATACTAAGCATGAATTTGTCAGGTAGAGGAAGCAGGATAGGGGCCAAAGTTCCATGCCACTGCTCGTTAAGACATTTCAGATACTCTCTATTGATCCTCACGGCCTCTTCCCAGGCTTCAAAGAAATCATCCCCAAATGATCTTCCACAAAGAACACAAGCATAGTACTTAAAACATAATACAGTTGTACAGAGGCCTGACCAAAGGGTGTGAGGAAAGAGGGAGGGAGAGGAGAAAGGAGAAAAAATACAAGCAGACTGATGTGGATGGTATACAGATTCTGCACGCACGCGCACACACACATGCATACATACATACATATGTATGTATGTGTGTGTATGTGTGTATATGTACAGACACACACATGTACATATGTATGTATGTGCATATGCGTGTATATGTACAGACACACATACACATATACATATGTATGTATGTGTATGTGTGTATATGTACCCACACATATACATATGTATGTATGTGTGTACATGTAGACACACATACGCACATATACATATGTATGTGTGTGTATATGTACACACACAGATATGGATATGGATATGGATATGGATATGGAGAGACTCCAACAACACAACTCAAAGCCCTGAGCTAGCCTCAGCAGCTAGCGTTCATCAGACATTGGCTATGCTGTGCACTGTAACCCTGCAACTGTCTGACCCTGAGACAGAGTAAGCTGACTTCACTGCTGTGCTGCGTTCTCCAGGGAGCAGCTCAGTTTTCGGTTGGATTTTGGAATGCCTTGGCATCCACTTCGCTAAGACATAAGCAGTGGGTGCTAGCGCTCTGCACTTCTAACATGCAGCCACAGACTTTAAAGCTCTCCAGTGAGTAACCTTGAGCCTGTAGGTCCAAGCAGAAAGCAAGCGTGAAGAAGGAGGCACTACCAAGCAGTCCCCATCTCCTCTCTTTCCTCCCAGATAGAGGACAGTCAGGCACCGCCCTGGGAGGCAGCAGAGACAGGGTGAACCACACAATAGGTTTCTCCTCACAAAAGAAGAGTCAGCACAGAAGCAGACCCTTTTCTTCATGGTCTGTAACCTCTTACCACAGCAGACATGAGCACAGACTTCCCTGAGGCTCAGGCTAATAACCCTTGGCCTAAAATGAAGAGGCAAGTTTGTGAAAGCCAGGGCTCAGAGATATCTAATCTAGGTGCTTCCTTCCTTACCCTAGGGCATTTCATTTAAAGCTTTTCTTTTCTAAACAGAATGTGCTTGGGCATATTTTTTTAAGTACAAATTCAGTATCTTCTATTAAATTAATGAATGAACTATTTGAGGACCCTGAAGAGCACTGAAGGAAGCCTGCTCAGCCTAGACAGTCTGGCTGAAATTTAGAGGCCTGGTTTGAACACTCCCCAACACTATACCACAGCTGAGAATTTTAAGCTCATTTTTAACTGAAAGCCATGCCTTATTCCAAACAAATCTCCTTTTTTTCCGGGGCTTAAGCATTACAATTATGTATGGAACAGATCCTTTCCCACTGCCTGATCCTGACAGAATCTTATTACAGCACGGGGTCGGGTGTGTGTGTGTGTGTGTGTGTGTGTGTGTGTGTGTGTGTGTTTGTGTTAATCCCACCTCCAGTCCTTTTCTCTGGAGCTGAATGACAGACATAGAAAGACAAGGCACAAACCAAACAAGGCCATTCAGGTGGACACATGGGTCAGGACGGAGAAATTGGTGGTCCAGACGGCCACCATCGGGCCCATCTCTCTTTATTAAGTGATCCAGGAAGGAGTGAGATATTTAACAAGAGGCGAGCTGGTTTCTTCTGCTTGATTTTGTCTCCTGAGGGTGTGGGGCTGATAGCCCAGGCTGTCATTTCTGGAAGTGTGGGTATCTCAGGCAGGCCTTCTTTCTGGAATGTGGGATTGTTTCTAGAATGAACTGCATACTGCAGGAGTGGAGATCTCACTCCATCTGTGTCTAAGTGCTGCCATTACATACATAGCCACACGCTCAGGTGACATCAAGTGCACGTATGGCCAGAGGAGCCCTCAGCCGTCACCGCAGGTCTGCGGATTTCTAAAGGACCAGTAGAGTTATTCTGGCTGGGCTGAGTACCCTCACCGAAATGAATAGTATAGACAAAACTGCCGGGGTTTTTTCTATTCCTAAAAATGTGGGATTTATACGTTGTATCTTACACAGGTGTTTCCTGTCACAGTATTCCTTAGCCTGTAAAATTAAGACTGCTCTCTGCCCAGGCAGAAACAAATCAGGGATACTCACAAGAATTAGGCAGCTATTGCTTTTTTACCTGGGGGCTGAGTGATTGCTGAATGCAGACCTTTTTTAAAATGATCATCAGATTTCTGAGGGGGAGAAATATTACCAAGGGTGTTCAAAGAAGACCTTGGGACATATAAAAATTGCATGGCATAGAGCCAAAGTGGAGAATCTCAATTTCCTTTCCTTTCCTTTCCTTTTCTGTTCTTTTCTTTTCCTTTTTAATGTGCATGTTTTGCCTGCTTGAAGGTAGGTACACCCCTGCAGGCCTGGTGTCCTGTGAGGTAAGAAGAGGGTGTTGAATGTCCTAGATGTGGAGTGATCGATGAATATAAGTCACTGAGTTTGTGCTGGGAACTGACCCCAGGTCCTCTAAAGAGCAACGAGTACTCTAACCACTCAGCGAGCACTGAGCCATCTCTCTGGCCCCAGAATCGCGAAGTTCAGCCATCATTTCTATTGTTTAATTCCTCCTCGTCTGCAAGTAAAACATAAAACGAAGGCTCATGAAACTTCCGGAAGAAATAGGAACTGCTTTTTGCATGACATTTCTGGGGATGAGGGTGTATACATAGCTAGTGAAGAGTTAGAGTGGAAAAATGAAGAGAGAAAAGTTAGGAGGGCAGAGTGGAGAGGGAGAGAGACACACGCATGCACACAAAGGAAAGTGAGGGGTGAGCCAGGATCCCTGGAAACAGCTCAGCAAGAGAAGTGTGCTTTTCTTCTCCCAGGAATCTCCGCTGACACACAGGGTATTCAGCTCAAGGGGCCTTGAAAGTGGGGATGTAGAAGACCAGGCAAAGACAAGCGCTATCTGGTACGAAGTATCCTTACCCATAATCCTCAGGGACAGTTCTTCCCTGAGCCATCCCAGGGCTGACCTAGCCTGCAGGGCTGTGCCAGGCCACATGCTTAGCTGCAAGGCATCCGCTTAAGCCAATTGTGCGGCTGCACAAAGCAGGGCTTGTTTGTAAAAGGAGAGATGATTAAAAATCAAATCAGCTATTCCCTCCTTACCTACTTGGGGTCAGGGGCTGGGGCTGGGCTGGGGCTGGGGCTGGGGAACCTGAGAAATATCAACAGCCTATGTCTGCATGCAGCTAGGAGGAGAGACCCAGTGATTTGGGGGCTTCTAGAAGCGCCCCGAGTCACAAAAAGACAAGCATTGCATTTGCAAGGCTTGCTTTGTTAGGGGCCTAAGCAGTAAGGACAGGGCTCACTACTCTGTGTAGTGGGAACCGTCAATATCAGTAGCCGTCAAAGGAATATCTCTTTTGTGTAGGCGAGTTTTATTAATGCTATAGATTTTTTTTTTTTTTGCCCCTTTGTCTTCTCATGATGATGGCCTCCAAAGCATGTTTGCTAGGAGATCTGGCCAAAACTAAGACAAAGGAAAGAGTCTTCCAATGTGATGCAGAACTCTAAGCACGAAGAGGAAGGACAACCGGGGTGTGTAAATATATCCGCCTTACCTTCCTGGTTACAGCTGGGTCCAGGTAGCCTTTGAGCTTCTGTATGTAGGTATGGGGAGGGTTCTTCACCTGGAATCGTTCCTGCAGGAAACACAGAGTTCTGTCAACAGCAGAAACGGTGCGCAGGAATACCACAACCAGCCATATGAAAAACGTTCATGTCATTACACACAACCGAACACTCCTCCAGTGTGAATATGCCTCTGCTAATAACCACCACAGGCCAACTTGCTGTCTTCATGGGCTCTCCCTGCAGAAGAGGACTCCAAAGTTGAAAAAAGGAGGTATGTCCTTCATACCATAGCTAGTGAGGAAGAGTGGACCTGAACCCACGTCCTCCCGCTCCAGAGTGAGGACTGCTTTCCCTGCGGCCTCTGCAGTTGTCACCCAAAGGCCAGGCTTTGCCCCTCGTTTCTCAGACTTACTGTCAGGGAGCTTCACCCTAGTGAATTCTTTGGGATAGCTTCAATGTTGGCAAATCTTTCACTTTGGAATATACTATCTTTAAAAATAGCCACAATAGTTGAATCAAGATCGGATAAAACTAATTTATTTTAAAAAATGAATAATGAGTTCATTGCTGATAGAAAGGGTAGAGTGGGGGAACATGAGAGTGTGTAAATGGGGATGCAAAGAGACAGACAGACAGATAGACGTGTGTGCGCACACACACACATCATGCAGACAGACAGATAGGCACATAAACACTCAGAGAGACAGGCAGGCAGGCAGACAGACAGACAGACAGACACGCACACACATACACAACACCCAGAGACAGACACACATAAACATGCAGAGAGACAGACAGACACATACACATAAACACACAGAGAGACAGACAGGTACAGGTACACACACACACACACACACACACACACACACACACACGAGCATGCACCTCAAGACGTTCAAAGTCAAGGTTAAGAACTGAATGAAAAATGGTTCAAAATCAAAAACAGGGGCAATGTGGACCTGAGCACCTGACTATACATTGTATTTTACATGTGTGAAACTTTTAAATACATCATCTCTAAAAAAAAATTCCTCTGGGCTGGAGAGATGGCTCAGTGGCTAAGAGCACTGACTGCTCTTCCAGAAGTCTGGAGTTTAATTCCCAGCAACCACATGGTGGCTCACAACCATCTGTAATGGGATCTGATGCCTTCTTCTGGTGTGTTTGAAGATAGTGACAGTATATTCACATATAATAAATAAATCTTTAAAAAATATATTAAAAAAGAGATTCTCCTTATTTATTTTTTAAATTGGTCTTTCAAGACAGGGTTTCTCTGTATAGCCCTGGCTGTCCTGGAACTATGTAGACCAGGCTGCCCTTGAACTCAGAGATCCACCTGCCTCTGCTGCCCAAGTGCTGGGATTAAAGGCATGCACTACCATTCCTGGCAAAGAAAGATTATTATTGTACTCTTTTCCACTTAATAACCCAATATGTCTGGTAGTTACTTTTATTTATTCTACTTAATTCTATTTCTTCTTCTTCTATAGGAGAATTTTTCTAACATCACAGGCAGCAGCAACTGACCACAATTAAGCAGTTGTTCACTTTATCACCAGGAGTGGTGGTGCACGCCTGATTAATCCCAGTCCTCCAGAAGCAGAGGCAGGTAGATCTCTGAGTTAATAGGTCAGACAGGGATATACAAGGACAGAAGGAGGGGCATGGGGAGGAGAGGACAAAGAAAAAAATTGTATAAGAACCACAGCATTCTTCCTGATTCACTCAAATCCTGCTTGGTTACAGACATAAAAATGTAAAACCATTAGTTTGTTCTGTTGAAAGTGACATCTTAATCCTGATCTAGCTAGTGAAAGCGCTATACTGTACTGGTCAGAATGAAGACAGCAACCGCTTGTGAAGTACCAGCACCAAATGATACAATGTCAGCACAGTCCCCTGGACCTAAGACTTGGAGTATCAGAAGGGAAAAGAGGGATGTTAAGAGCCAGAGGACTGAAGTTTGCTAGAGATTCTGTCTTCTGTATACGACAGGGAGTCTGTGCCCATGAAATCTCAAAAGCATGGCTACCTAGCCAAAGCCAAAACAAAGACCATATCAGTTGAGGATGGGGGAATCTCTCCCAGGGCTCTGCCCCCTAGATGAAGAGCTATAGGCAATTGAAAACTGGGAGGGAACTAGCCTTTCCCAGAGATGAGTCCTCTGATTGGCTACCCAATACCAAGTGTCTAGCCCCAAAAACATACACATGAGCAACAGTAAAAGGACTCAGC